>NW_019172952.1:742071-823289 GCF_000576695.1 Kuraishia capsulata CBS 1993
CAACAAGAAGCCGACATTGAGTCGATTATTGACAGACTGCTAGAAGTGAGAGGCTCCAGGCCTGGCAAACAGGTGCAGCTTCAGGAGTTCGAAATCAGGTATCTCTGCACGAAAGCGAGGGAGATTTTCATCCAACAGCCCATTCTGCTGGAACTCGAGGCCCCAATAAAGATTTGTGGTGACATCCATGGCCAATACTACGACTTGCTACGACTATTTGAGTACGGAGCCTTTCCTCCCGAAGCAAACTATCTCTTTTTGGGTGATTACGTTGATAGGGGCAAGCAGTCTCTGGAGACAATCTGTCTGCTGCTCGCGTACAAGATCAAGTATCCTGAGAATTTCTTCATCCTGAGAGGTAACCACGAGTGTGCCTCCATCAACAGAATATACGGATTCTATGACGAGTGCAAAAGGCGCTACAATATCAAGCTGTGGAAGACGTTTACTGATTGTTTCAACTGTCTGCCGATTGCTGCCATCATCGACGAAAAGATCTTTACCATGCATGGAGGACTCAGTCCTGATCTCAACACAATGGAGCAGATTAGAAGGGTGATGAGACCTACCGATATCCCAGATGTGGGATTGCTCTGCGACCTGCTGTGGTCGGATCCAGACAAGGACATCACAGGGTGGAGCGAGAACGACAGAGGTGTGTCGTTCACTTTTGGCCCCGACGTGGTATCGCGATTCCTGCAGAAGCATGACATGGATCTGATCTGTAGAGCCCACCAGGTGGTGGAGGACGGATACGAGTTCTTCAGCAAAAGACAACTGGTGACTCTTTTCAGCGCGCCTAACTACTGTGGTGAGTTTGATAACGCGGGTGCCATGATGAGCGTAGACGAGAGTCTGCTGTGTTCATTCCAAATCCTGAAACCTGCCGAGAAGAAGCCCAAGTACACCGCGTATGGCGGTGCTGCTGCCAATGCCAAAACTGCCCCTGTTGCCAGAAAGCCATTGAAGGCGACAAAATAGGGATAAAGAAGTTCAAGAAGGTCTGAAACGCTCTGAAAGTTTGAGTAGGCATAGATGAACCCATCGAGACTCCCAAACGACGATTGAGTCTGCATGGAAAGACAGAAGATATTGGAGATCCAGCTGGAAAAATCATGGTGAATATACTATTTATACTAGATGACACCGTTCGTTATGCTTTGAATTGAAACACATCGTTTTTACGGTTTTCCTAGAGCTCCAGGTCCTTCGCTTCTTTCCCCTATGGCATTCCGGTAGAGCATATGCAGTTGAGCTGTCTTCATGAATATCAATTTTGTCCTGCTGTCCCGTGTTTGGCCAGCAATTGTTTCCAAGAGCGCCTTGAATCCTTGCAACTCCTAGCATATTAATCAAAACGTTATATTTTCCATATTGAAACGTAGTTGTGTAGTGTGGGGTTCTGTCTAAGCCGCAGCAGCCGCATCCAGGTCGCGATCGTGCGTTGGATGGTGATATGATGTCCACCAGTGGGACCGTTGAGAAATCGTGAATCAAAAAGCAACTTGTGATCAGCCCGCTGAGGACAGTGACTACGGTTTACTACTGTAAGTAGAAAGAAGCTTGCAAACAGCGAGCTCAAATCTGGCTTACTACATAGCGTTCAGTAGAGAGGAAACACTCTGAAGCATTTCGAAATGGCGCCTATTTGTCCGGTTATATTGACACTGAATGGGACAGTACTCGTATAATAGGTACATCATATCCTTTCCAGCAATATAATTGACTGAAGCACTGATCGTTAACCAGACACGAACACGGCTGAAACATATTTAAGACCCAAAAGGGCCCATCTATAAAAACACAGTCACTGCATGCTATCCAAATGTGGTAATTATGGCTTGTGTAAATGGCATACCATCAGCGTAAATCATGTTGACATGGGGAGCCCAAATCAACCGGGCTGCCGATGGCAGCCTCAGACAAACCAATTCTTACATCAGCTTTGCGCAATTTGCTGACATAAGAGCCTTCAAAGGCAGAGTGTGAGAGAGAGACTCCCCCCTTGAAAATTTCCAACGAAAACTTTTTAGTATCTTTTGTTTTACAAGGACAAACTTAACACAAGGTAAATTCGCATCATGGTATGTTATATTAGTTTTTTTACAACGGCAAAGTTCACATCATCATCATGGTATCAATTAAATGGCAATATTATATTATTATGGCGCTTTTTCACTTCCTACGTTGACCGCCTCCAAACGACTCATGAACCGTCCACCAGTCAGATCAACATCAAGAAGACTACAAGATTTCAACACGCCGTTTTCAAGAGGTCTTTCTATTATACGTCCAACGTTATGGTTTGACTCTTTCCCCCTCCAGTTGAGCCAAACCTGTCATTTTCAGCACAAACACCGACGTGGCAAGTTTTCTCCAAAAAAGACCCTTTTCAGGTGGACCTCTGTCAGTTTTTCCCGCCAACAGATGATAATGCTTTGCCGATACCCCTGTATTCTGTGACTTTACTAACCATTTTCCAGGTTCTCGTTCAAGATTTGCTTAACCCAAACCCAGCCTCCGAGCTCAAGAAGCATAAGCTGAAGACCTTGGTCCAAGGACCACGTTCGTTCTTCATGGACGTCAGATGTCCAGGTTGTTTGAACATCACCACTGTCTTCTCGCATGCCCAGACTGCCGTCACCTGTGACTCCTGCACAACTGTTCTCTGCTCCCCAACCGGTGGTAAGGCCAAGTTGTCTGAGGGTTGTGCCTTCAGAAAGAAGTAAATTACCCGGTGATTTAATGAGGTGTTGAAAAGGTTACCACTTTTTTTGTGTTCTGTCGTTGGAGCATTGTTGTGTGTCTCACAGAAGAGCACTAGTACTGCATTGCCCAGCACACTCGCATAGACAGTTGTAATGTTGGAGGGTGTTGGTGGGCTTGCCCACCATATAATGTTTATACATTGAAAATAACATTTATCTTTGAAGTTAAGTGTAGTTATTCAACAAACTGTGTCTCTTGCCACGGTTAATATTATAGCGGTGATTATGCTCACGGTTTCGCTTATATCCTAGAGCGTAAAATAGAGATCTGAAATGTTGTGCGTAGCTCAAATTGGAAGGTCGTGCGCGCTGAATCGACGCGTTGACATTTTGGACAGCTAGCAAGTTGTTTTGGGGATACAGAAGACCACGACCATCTTTCCATTGAACAGGCCTGTAAAATCATGAAGTTGAGTCTAGGTATTTTAACAGTACTCTCTTGCGTGTGGACTGTTGTCGCTCACAACGTGGTGCTTCCGTCCAGAGGAAAGCAGTGTTTCTTCGAGACCCTCAAGACGAACGACGAGTTAAGTGTGACGTTCCAGGTTGGAAATCGTGTGGCTGAAGCTACCGAGCAACTGGAAGCGGATTTCTGGGTATGTATTCTGTTGGATCCCATTGACTGGTTACGATTATTGTACTAACTGAACTTTTAGATCTCGTCTCCTTCTGGCCAATTGCTTGAAAAGCTTTCTGATGCTTCTCACGGAGAAATCACAATTAGAGCAAAGGAGGCAGGCAAATATGAGTACTGCTTTTCTAACGAAAGATCCACGTTGTCCACCAAGGATGTCACTTTTAACGTGCACGGAGTTGTTTACGTAGACGTGAACGATCCTAGTTCAGATAACCTCGACAGATCTGTGAGGAAACTGCTGGAGCTGGTATACGACGTCAAGAATGAGCAGGGCTACTTGGTGGTCAGAGAAAGAACACACAGAAATACGGCCGAGTCCACTAACTCGCGTGTTAAGTACTGGTCCGCGATCCAGCTGATCGTGGTGATTCTGAACTCGGTGTTCCAGGTGTTGTATTTGAAGCGGTTTTTCGAGGTGAAGACCACTGTCTGAATCGCAAAAATTGGGCATTGTCTTTGCAACCTTCATTAAAAATCATTATCCAAATCACGTTCAATACTCCTAGTAGATACCTTTAGTCGCAGACTTTGTGTCTGCTTATTTCGCCAACACACTACCCTGGCCAATTAGATCGCACTCAAGCCAAACCTGTTTGGCCGAGTCAACGTTAAATCAACCACCACCAATCGTTGAACAACACACACAAAAATGGGCAGCTCAGCGTCAAAACCTCAACAGGAGGTCAAGACTTTTGTTCCGAACACTCCCGTGGAGTTCAGCTCTTCGCTATTGGCGCAGCTGGACTCGTCGCTGGAATCGGACTACACCAGACAGCAGTATGCCGAAACATACATCCAGAAGCGGGTTTCTGCGGAGCTCAGCAAGCTGGAAAAAGAGTCACAATTGAAATTTGATGAGGGATTGAAGGAAGCATTGACACCCAAGAAGGACACGTCGTCGGTGTCAGTAGCTGGTGTTAGCGACAAGATCGATAGAATAACAGCAGCACTAGATGCAATTGAGAAGGCCAAACCGGTCAAAAGTGCGGATCTCAAGGCTGCCGAGGCCAAGGTTGCTGATTGTTTGAGAGACAACAAGGGCAAGCCACTTAATTGTTGGGCCGAAGCGGAGGCTTTCAAGAAGTTGAGCAGTGCAATTTAGAAGGGGAAGATCGCTAAAGAGCAAATGAAGGACATGAAGGAATTGCTTTGAGAAACGATCTACGAGGAGTCTTTGAGACGATTGTTTAGCGGGAACTACGAAGGATAACTCCTAGCAAAGAGTATATGATACACCTATAGGATACACTTTTGAGCGAAAGCTATACGAGAATGCATGAACTGTCGCCCTTAGATAACGCCTAAAGCATCGCTTCAATTACGTTGAAACACCGAAATATCACCAAAGCGTGGAATTTTTCACGTAGAAAACGCAAGAAAATCTCACTTTTTTGTATATTTTACTCCGCTATGTCGATTCGTGGGTCTAATTTATTTTAACCCCACCGCCTTGTAGAGACAAATAAGCGCACTATCAGACTCTCCTCCACCGGCAAGTTGCTCTACTTTGTCCCTGCTGACGACGGTGACGATGGCATCGTTGAACTTGTACCATCTCTCGCCCGTTGGGTCAAGCTCATCCTTGACGAAACATTGGTAGTGACCGGAGTCAGCAGACGAGCCTTGGTGAGTGATGATACTTTGAAGCTCGTACAAAGAGCTTGGGTTTTCACCACTAGCTGGGTCAAAGTCCTCGGGAAACGCGCTTTCGTAACTTTTGGTCCATTTGGACTGGAGCTTCTCCAAGTCCTCCTTCTGTTTCTGCTCCTTTTCTCTTGCGGAAAGCGTGATATCGCTCTGCGATTTCTTGGCCTTCTTGAAGTCACGGGCTTCCTCCTCGTTGTCCTTCTCGATCTTGTAAATCTTGTCCCTGATGACCGACTTGCTCTCTCTTACCGAATCGTCTAGCAAATCGGTGAGATCTAGTTGGAAGGGGAATTGAACTTTTCTAAGAATTTTGGATTTCTTGTTGGTGTCCCTTCTCCAGAAGAACCTCATGAAATGGACTGTGAGATACTTTGGCAGCCTGACGATTTTCCTGGAGATCTCGTATTGAGCATCTCTTCCAAGTGAATCGTTATTTTTTTGAATGGTTTCTTTTAGATTGTTCACCAAACCATCTTTCAAAAAGTTGGTCTTGATGTTGATATGACAATCCAACTTCAACGATTCTTCAAACGAGGTCACTGGCTCCTCCTCTGTTTCGAGGCACTTGGTCGAAACAGCCAAAC
The DNA here is from genome assembly GCF_000576695.1 of Kuraishia capsulata CBS 1993. Lineage (NCBI taxonomy): Eukaryota > Fungi > Ascomycota > Pichiomycetes > Pichiales > Pichiaceae > Kuraishia > Kuraishia capsulata. Next base: position 747,708 of record NW_019172952.1, read on the forward strand.
CGATCTTCAAGAAATTCTCCAAAGACCCAAACTGTCTCAAAACATCGTTGAGAATCAGCGAGAATGCCTCCTCGGCATCCTGTTGCTTATATTGACCGTGCTCGGATCTCTCGCTGAACTGGGGAAACTGCAACCTCAAGCTAGTCAGAAAATTCAAGGGCACAACCTTGTCCTCTTTGGCTGAAAGCTTCTCAAAAAGTTGCTTCAAAAACAGAATGAAATTGCCGCTGCTCGAACCTGACGGTTGGTAATTCTCAAGCTCCTTTCTCAGCTCACCAACTCCAAGAAGCGCCTGTAACGAGCTGTTCAAGTAACAGGTATTGCCCAAATTGACCAGACCAACAGGCTCGTTTTTCAGTTTGGCAAGCGAAGAGTCGCTACTGACATCCTCCAGAAACGTGACCTTTTTCTCGTCCAGTTTAAGAGATGTTGCGTCTGGAGTACCCAGAACCATCACCACCTGCTTGGGCTGAAACTTGAAATTGCCCAAAACAGAGTCATCCTTGAGTTGTCCACCCTTCAGAAGGATCTTTTGGCGATTTGGAGGGATATTCGTGAGCGAGTATATCTGGTTCTTGAGTGTTAATCCAGTTTCTTCAGGATCGATCTCCAGATCGTACGTCTTGCCGGCGTTCTTGATCGTAACTGAGTCGGTTAGTGGGATTCAAAAAAAACAATCGATAAGCCGTAGTGGCTGATACTACTCACTTGGAATCGCAGACATTTTGACTCGCTTTTAGTTCTGATCGCTAGCGTTGATAACGTTCCGGTGGCGATTCATCGTGTTGTTATTAGACTGGGCTCTCCACCATAATCTCATCACGTCAGCCACACCCGCAAGTGGCTGGACTAAGCATGCGTGTGGCTGTGCTTGGTTGGTAGAACGAATGCAATAAGTAAATGGCCAATGAGACCGGTATATAAATGAAGCGTTATAAAAATGGAAAACAAAAGCAGTTACCGACTATCCGTCCTGGAAGAACCCCCACCGCTTACGCTATCGCTGGGCTACACGTGGGCTATACGTGGTCCCAACTCAATGCCAAAACCAGCCGTTGCGCGTCGATTCCGGCTTGGATTTCACGTTCATCGTCAGAGTAGATGTGCCCTTGACCAAAGGCCTTCCCTTAGTCGTAGTGATTAATCCCTGTACTTCGACAGAATCTTCTGTGGCGCCAACGCACTTAGCCCTGATCACTATGAACCTGTTCGCCAGAGTAGGAAAGCGGTACTGAAGGGTGAGATTCTCCGCGTGAATGTTTGCATATGATCTTTCATCTCGGAAGGACATCCGTGCAGTCTCAGTGGGATACCGCTGTTTGAACTCAGTCAAACTGCACCGTTTCAGATTCTCATCCAATATTGTGGCTAGAATTCCACCGTGAACCAGCATTGGATATCCACACAACCTTCTTCCCACGTGCATAATCGTGACCGACTCTTTTGAAATAGGATCCAGAAAGATCAGAGGCTCAACTGCAAACCCACCCGGTGTTGCCAACGTCGAGTTAACCATTGTCTCCTTTAATGAATTGGCCTCCAAATTTTCCCACGCACGAAAAGAAAGATACCGGGGGTCTTGATATAGCTGCTTGACCACATCCAGGTTCTGCAGCTGATTTTCGAGAGCGGTAATGTACTCTTCCGTAGAGATCGGGTCTGTAGGCAATGTTCCCAGAACATACTTGTCGTACAAGGTATATGCAGGAACAAATTTGGAAAAGGCAGCTCCAATCAGAAAACCCCAGATTGCCACCTTGAGAGTCTTGAACTTTCTCTTTTTGCCCTTTGAAGACTTGTATTTGGACTCTGTCTTGGAGGCGTCAGATGGTGGGGGCGTGCTGGAAGCATCGCGAATATCGGCAATTTCTTTGTCCAGTTGAGAACTCAGTTTGCGACGCTCATGCACACTTTTGGCAATCTCAAATTGAGCCTCATACTTCTTCATGATCTTGTCTAGACTGGGTTTATCGTCGTAGGGCTGCGCTAAGCGGCGGGAAGTCTGACTGAGGCGTCTCAGTGCAAGCAACGTGATTGAGCCTGTTCTTGGGGCAAGAAGCCTTCCAGTCATCAGACCAGATCTGAATTCTAGCAAAACTCTCATTTGACAGAGATTTCCACGAAAAGGAGTTTGGAAACCGAGTTTGGAAACGGAATACTTTGTAAATGCATGTTGCCCCGTTCTATACCTGTGCTGAGATACCCGGGGCCAAATGGCAGTCGGCCTCTAATCTTGACACATGCACACGACCCCACTGATCACGAGACTTGCCGCCAAAAGGTGTCACTTGCTGGAATGACTGCCAAATCACCAAAAGTGCTCCGAACAACACCACACAAAGCCCAATGATAACGCAGCCGAGAATAGAGATCATTGAAATTAACGATAAGCCGGAAAATCCCATTCTAGAGGAACCGGTTGTGCCGTCAGACACCGAGATCATCGACTTTCTGATGCAGCTATGGAAGCTGGATTCATCGGCCGAAGACTACGGTGTTGCCAGACTACACCAGAGTCTCAAAACCGACCACCCGTTGTGGGTGGTGTCAGAAAAACGACTCCGGAAGATTCTGAAGGTTAATGGACTTCTGCAGGATATTAATCCGGAGTATGCATATACCTACATAGACCAGATCTCGTCGGGATCTACCCCAGGTCTGTCTGAGGCCCTTCCCGAAAACGTCGAGGAACGTGAAATGGCTGAAGGAAAAAGCTCAGGACTTTTTGCAACAGCTGGAATATCCGAGGGTACTTTGATTTGGCAGGAATCGCCTTTGGTATTCATTCTGACATTGGACATTTTGAAGCTGGTGAAACTGGGTGATCGATGTGCACACTGTGGTGGAGCTCTTCCGAATAGAAAAGATGGTGCCAACGTGAAACTGGGACTCGATTGTAACAAATGTGAGGCTGTTTGGTGTTCTATCAAGTGTAAGGAGGCCGATGGTGCCATCCACGCTACGCTGTCTCATTCCACATCCAAGAGATTGGTTAACTCGACCAAATGGCTAGAGCTCCAGGACTTTTGTCATGAAAAGGACTGGAACGGGTTATTTGCCATCGCAGTGATTAGGTCGCGTATTTTGCTAGACAAAACAGGAATATTGGGCCCCCAATGGCTTTCTCAGGCGAAGGTCAGACAGGATGTTCGAGTGAAATCCCAGGTTAGAAGCAGTTTCGAGACCAGTGATGGCGATGAGTCCAGTTGGGACTCACAGGTTTGGGCCGAGGGTCTTGAAAAATTAAATGCGTGTTTTGTCCACGAGGAAGACCGGTTGGAATATGCCGAATTCTTGGAGTATCTGGGAAGATTTCACCTGAATGAGTATGAGAATAGCATCTATCTATTGCTCTCCAGAGTGAATCACGATTGCGCTCCAAACGTACGAATTGAGTCCGAGAAGGGTGCGATACGTGCCTATGCTATACGTGACATTGTTAAGGATGAAGAACTCACGGTATCGTATGTGAACCCTAGCCATGGCGTTATTCATCGCAGAAGAGAACTTCGTGAAGGCTATGGGTTCATATGCAATTGTGCCAAGTGTGAAGCTGAACTGAAACTTCAGGAAAGACGAAGATCCAACTCCAGATCTAACTCGCGATCTTCGGTTTCTGGCCAACGAGTCAAGATCAAGGATTTACTTGAAGGTGGTCAAGAGTTTGAGCTTGGTGTTCCCGAGGATGTTGGAAAGGGCAGAAGGAAGTCCGTGCGGTTTGACGAGAAGGTGATTGCCGTTAGTTAGAGCGTGAGGTCATATAGAAATCAGATTTTGCAGCTGTCTTATTTACGAAAAACGAGTAAAATTTCCATCCTTCTCCTATAAGATTACACTGGTTAACTAAAGATACATCGAGGTCGCTAGCGGCCTCAGTTTTCGGCAACACATTACCTGTATTTGGTTGTGATGCCCTTAATTTTGTGGGTATACTGGTGGCCGATGGTGATCAACAGCGGTCAGCTCAAACTGGTGGTTTCTCTCTATAATTTTCAAATTCTCTGCCTTTTAGGAATCTGAATATCCGACTCGATGATGTCACCCACAGAAACAACCGTTCCGACAACCGGGTCCAGAACAGGCGTCACAACCGTGCCAAGCGCATTAGGTTCCGGTGTCTGAAAGAGGTCCACAGCTGCATTCTCCCCGTTCAGAACCGGGTCAGCGATGGGTAGCGGCCGCTTATTCATGTGGTGCTTCTCGAGAATTTGGTACAAGTCGTCTTTGGAAAAGGGCTTGGCCAGGATGTCTGTCATTCCGTGATCCAAGTATGTGCGCAAATCACTATCTTGAACATTTCCCGTCATGGCGATAATTGGAGTGTCGCTGTCGAAAGACCGGATGATCGAAGAGGCAGTAGCACCATCCAGATTGGGCATCACAATATCCATCAGAACGAGGTCAAATTTCACCTTTTCAACAATACTGATTGCACCCAATCCGTCTGTCACAACCTCAACTGTGCAGCCGTATTTCATCAAAAACTTGCGACAGAGCTGGATGCAGACGACATCGTCTTCCACCAGCAGCACATGTATGGGCGATCCGCTGGGTCTTCTGAATGGGTTTGGTGTCACCAGCGGAGTATGCTCGACAGTTGGAGACTTCTGGGATTGTTTTTGCAACTGCAAAATCTTATTTCCAGGAGAAACCGATACCGATACCGGTTGCGAGGTCTTTGTGGAAGTGGCAGTGGTCTGCGGGAGTTCTAACGGAGGAACCTTTATTCCCGCAGCCACGAGCGAAGAGGCGAGAGTCGAAATCGAGCTAGCATACATGTCGTGAGAGCTTTTCATGTGAACAAAGCTCTCGACCAAAGTATTGTACTTGGACTGAGTAAGTTTCAAAGCAGAGCTAACAGACTTTATCTCTGTCTTGAGCACGCCAATTTCTTTTTCCAGTTTCGAAATCGACTTCTGGTTTGCCTCTTCGGGTCTCTTTGGAAGTGGAGCCTTTCGTTTGATGTTCTCCAGTCTCATTATATCGTGGGCACGGAAATCTGGATGCTTGAACTCCCAGGTGCTTTCGTCCAGGCCGGTCGAACGAATGTTCTTCTTCTCCGCACTGGACAGTTTAACCTTGTGGAAGTCATATTTGTTGAGCTGGCGCACAAAACTGGCAAAGTTGGAGTGTTTGAAGTGCTTGGGCAAAATTTCCTTAGTGAACTCGTTGGTGTCGATCACGATAAAAGAGTCTCCAGTGTCGGTCCACCTGACCACACTCTTGTAGGAGTCATCTTCCAGCATTTGGAACAGCTTCTTAACGAAGTCTGTCGAGCCAGGGTTCTCTTTGAGTTGAATGTCGTCCATTGTCTCTTGTTTCACAGACATCTCTGATTGAAAAGAGCGAATTTCAGTTCTGGTAGGTTCTTTCAATAGGGTCTGTAAGCGTAGGCACAGGAGTGGTCGTCACCTACAAGGGAAGGTGAGACTAGTCAAAGATACTTGAAACTTGAAATCTTGTTGTTGAGAAACGAAACTAAGTGAAAACCCACTAGTCAGATGAAATAGTCCAGCCCAGGTGCGGATTTCGGGTCAACTCTTGATTTGTGGGTACAACCGTAGGGCTCTTGGCGTGGTAATGAGAGTGTGTGAATGCCGGGACCGGTGTGAAATGGCAGACTGCGTCACAGGTACCAGGATGGTCGTGTGGGGGTGAAGAAGAGAGAAACTCGGAGGACGGAAGAACAGGAATTAGAGAATAAAGAGAACAAAAAACGGGATAAAAGGAGAATCAGGGCAATCTGCAAGCAGAGTTGGGTCAGTATTTGAGTCCAGATCGGTGGGAATCGGTTTGTTCACACGGAGAATGGATCAGCCTGTGTATCAGCCTGTGGAGAAGCCTGTGGAGCAAAAGAATAGCAAGACGAGATATAGCCGTAAAATAACAACTAAAATGGGATTATTCTCAGGGGAGGAGAATTGGATTTGCGAGTTTTGTAAGTCTTGCAAATAAATGTCGGATTGGACAACTAGTGGGAAGAAACAGCTATAGCACTCTGACACAGACTCAGCAAGCAAATTGATTCTAAGAATAGCACTATTTCAATGCATCAAACGAGCAAGGAGTATCAAATATAAAAGTTGATAGAGGAGCCCAAAATAACTTGCTAGTTGGTGATATAAGACAAATTCTACAAGAACAAAAGAGACAACAAAGCTGGGACTTGACTGCGAGACTCAGCTCCAACAACATTCTCATGTTGTAGCAGTTCGAGCAGAGCTATGTGGGACGCAGCACTTGGGACGGCTGAGGCTGGTCCCACTTCGGGAGATATGAAATTGGTCCCCACACTATTCTGCCTTTCTGTTGAGCCGTTTGAGTATAGCACATTTCACCCCCTTTTACGTAATCTCTCATTCTCACTCATTTATTTATATCCTTCTGGTATTATGTTAAATTCAAACAATAGCCTCTCCAAAATCGGCAGAACAAGTGCCAGATGACGTCACAAATGTCTATTAACTCAGGATCCCGACGCCAGTCGGGACCCCGCACAAAACCGCGTAAATTCGCGGGAAACGGTAGTAAAAACGATCCAAGACCGAATCAACAGCTCTAAAAGGCCCAAGGGGTAGCAAACAGTGGCTTTGAGGTGGGAAGAAGCTTGAGATCTTTTGCTTGACAAATTAAACCTTTGAACACAGCTCTTACAAATCAAACTGGCCGTTGACAAATTCATCATCAACATCCATGTGATCCTCGTATTCATCCTTGGTCTCTTCCTCTTCAATAACCTCCTCCTCAGCAGGCAAATTTGGGTCGTTAGGCATCATCACCGGAATGTGGAAACTAGCAGGTACCGGGTGCTTGAACGAACCTGGAAATCTTTTCCCGGCAGAGTTAAAATGGTCGAAAACCATACTATCATCCACGTAAGTGAAACCCTTGAAATTGTCTTGGATGGCCTCACTGAGCGGAGTAGACCCCAGCATCATCATCATCTGCTTGTTGATCATAGAAGTCGAGGTGTTGGTGAACTCCGGGTCGAAATTCGAGGTGTCCATCTCAGACGCCAGATGAGGAATGAACGGAGGTGGGATCTTTTTGTGTCTCAGTAGCTCCCAATCAACGTCGTTGAAGAAAGGATGAGCTCTGAGCTCGCGAGCATCGTTGAGAGCACCTAGACGATGCTTTGGGTTACGATTAAGCAGCCCTTTAACAAAAGAACGGCCCTCAGAAGACAAAATCTCCTTTGGAAAGCGCACTTTCCCGAACGCAATGTTCTTGTACATCTGCTGGGTGTTGTCTGCGTAGAAAGGCGACCACCCGCAACACATCTCGAAGATCAACACTCCAAGAGACCAGAAATCTACCATCTTGGTGTATCCGCTCTCGTCGAGTAGTACTTCGGGCGCCAGATACTCAGTGGTTCCGCAAAATGTGTTTGTGGTTCCATTTGAGCTTGTAAGATTGGCCTTCGACAGGCCAAAATCACAGAGGGCAATGTGTCCATTCGCATCAAGCAGGATATTCTCTGGTTTCAGGTCACGGTACACAATGTCGTTGTCGTGGAGATGTTCCAGAGCCAATAGTAACTCTGCGATGTAGAATTTGGCACGATCCTCCGAGAAACGGCCTTCTTTCTGCAAATGCCAGAAAAGCTCACCACCAGACATGTAATCGGTGACTAGATAGAGATCTGACGGGGTTTGGAATGAAAACTTCAGTCCCACGATAAAGGGACACTCTATAGAAGAAGTCCTCACCAGGATATCGCGCTCGCCAATTGTGTGGGCGATCTCCTTCTTCCTAACAATCACCTTCTTCGAGAGCACCTTCATGGCGTAAATTCTGCCGGTATCCTTCTTCTTGACTTGGAACACCTGGCCGAACGTTCCTTTCCCTAGCAATCTCAGCACGTCGAAATCGTTGGGCCCGTAATGTTTCTTTCCTACTGCCGAGTACTCCAGTTTAACACGCACCTTTCCTGTTACAGATTCGCCAAGGATACGAGGCTCGAGTACCAACCAACGCTCCTCGTTTGCCAGCTGGTCCAGACGCGGTGCCACACTTGCGTGCCCCAAAAACAGATCCTTTTGGAAGTGGTCATAAATGGAAATATCGAGCTCTGCAGCTTCTTCAACCACATCAAATGTGGCCTGGTGGTGCCATATCGGGTGAGAGTGGAAAGAGTCTCCCTGGCGGGTCGATTGGCGCGGGATCAATTGTTTTCTGTGCGGTTGATCCCGTGGTCTGGAACTGTCGAACGACTTCGGTCCCGTAGTGATAGACTCCGAGCTCTGGAATGTCACCACAACGTATGGAGATGAGTGCTCAGCGGTGATGTTGAGATCAGTGGCCTCTTCGATGGTTACGCGTAGTTTACCACGAGGCAATGCTGCTTGCGCTTGTGCTCCTGTGGGAACAGGAGCAGAGGCCAAGTTTGAAGCGTTCAAACCGTTCGTCGGATTTACCCCTGGCACTGCTGCTCCGGCAAATCCACCAAGTCCATTAGAAGAAAATCCACTGAGCCCACTCTGTCCATTTGTGCTCCCATACTTGGTCTCCTCCTTACTCTTCGCAGCTTCTACCGGCATCTTAGAACGGATAGTCGTCCCAACCGCAAACTCCTGGTCATTCAGCGCTGTCGTCGGCAGCGATGTCTGGACCATGTTTGGGAACAAGCGCGGCGACAGCTTTCCCGGGTGGCTTTCGGGGGCTGAAACGGGATCCTGGGCCTGAGGCGAGGCCGGTTGAGGCCCGGCAGCCTGGGAAGGCTCGTGCGACTGGTGAAAATTGCCAAAGAACAGGTTCTTTGCGAATTCAGCCATTTTTCGCGGGAAAACGGGAGTGTTTTTGAGGTTTTGTTGTGGTGGTTTTGGGGGCGGAAGGAAGAAGAGGAGGAAGGGAGCGGCGATGGGTGTTGCCTTAGAAATAGAAAAGGTAGTGTCATTACGAAGAAAGAAAACTCAAGGAAGAGAGCGTAAACGACTATAACTGAGGAGGCTTTGGTGTTAATTTTGTAAGATATAGAGTGATAATTTGGGAGATTACTAGGTGGAAGTTTGAGGATTTCAGTGCTATTCTGGCGGACGTTGAATGGTGTTATCGTCGTTAGCCATGGAGATTGTGTGAGCCGGTAGATGATGAGTCGCGTAGGCACGACTTTTAGTGGAATTTGAGTACAAAATGTGGATACAGAAGGATGTAGGGGGATTTTCGTTCTTAAATTGGATCTCCAGTGTTGTTGGCAGCGGTAGTTGTATATATAAGCCATTGGACTAATCCGTGCCACTGGAGATAGAGTTGTGGTAAGATGGGGTTCGTGGATCGCACCAGGAGATGACATGCCATCATGAATGATAGTAGGCGAGGATTTACTAGTAGCAAGTGACAGCTGAGGATTATGCAAACAAAACTGCAGAATGCAGAAGGATCAGACTATATGCCCGCGGATGATGCCGGGATTAGGGTCGGATCAGAATAATAGGATTTTAGTAAGAGTGCCTATAAGAGTAGTCTGTTAGTGATCTGCAGGGTTTACTGGCAACGATTGGCGGTACTATTACTGGTAATGCCAGAAATTAGAGCTGGATTAGTGATCTTGTGAACAATAGTACTTCTGGTGTCGTCGGGAATGACCGGGACGTTTAGTTTTGGTATCACTGATAATGCCAAAGGTACTCAGTACTTTCTGTAATCCTCTGTCCTTCCTATAAAAGCCTCTGATATTACAAAATCACTTTCTCAGATTAACTTCTTCCCAACTTCTTCCCAACTTCAAGCCCCAATGCCCTCTCAAAAACTCTTCATATCTCCAAAATCACCCAATTCTTCACCTTTACCCCTGTTTTCGCGGGTGCGGCCACAATATAGTACAAGCACGACAATCACCATCTCCATCGGCATCTCCATCTTCACCTTAAGCACCTCGCTTGCTTTTCTCTCTTCGTATACGACCCAACTCAGCTTGATCTCGGCCGTATGCTCCTCGGTCAGCTTTTCCTGCTTTTGATATGCATCTTTGGAGTATGTCAGGCAGATCCCGCGCCGTCGGTGATGACGACGGAGGAGCTCCACCAAAAAGCTCTTGATCTCTTCGACTTCGCGTGGGGCTCCTACCTCAAACATGGTTTCCCAGCGGATGAAGTAAGACCCATCTCTTGCGCGCCACTTGGTCCTTCACGCGATCTTGATGACACTGCTATCAATGACTCATGCGGCAACTTCTCGTCGACCTTGATTGATAATCTGGATACGCTAGCCCTGTTAGGCGACGTTCCACGGTTTGCTGAGGCGGTTTCGATGGTTAGAGAGCAGTTTTGGGACTCGCGCGTGCTATTTAACCGGGATACAACGGTGCAGGTATTTGAGACGGACATTCGTATTTTGGGAGGGCTGTTATCTGGGCACCTGTTCGCGTTGCGTCTGATCCCGGATCAATACGATAACTTTCTTTTGGAGCTCGCCAAGGACCTCGGAGCACGGCTAGTACTTGCGTATGAGTCACCAACGCGATTTCCATTTCCTCGTACTAATCTGGCGAAAGGTCCAGCAGCAGTTCCAAAACGTGCGCAGAGCCTCGCGTGTACATCTGGGGTATCCACTCCAGTGCTCGAAATGACACTCCTTTCACGTCTTAGTGGTGATCCAAGGTTTGAGCTTTGGAGTGTGAATGCGTTTGGAATGGTGTGGAATATGCGTTCTGATCGGGATCTTTTAGCCATGACCCTGGATCCTTATGATGGTAAATGGCTGGATAGAGTTTCCGGAGCCGGAGCTTCCATCGATTCATTCTACGAGTATGCACTCAAATTTGCGATTTTGTTTGACGATTCGAGATTTGCAGGAGTGTGGGATGATGTTTATGCTGCTGTTTTAAAGCATTCTGGCGATTTTCTCGCTTTCAATCTCGATTTCGAGAGCGGTACCGTCGTCACACCATGGATAGATTCACTCAGTGCTTTTTTACCAGGTTTACAGGTTCTTTCGGGGGATATTTCTACAGCTCAGCGATTTCACGGGCTGTTTTCGAAGGTTTGGAATGCCTTTGGTGGGCTTCCAGAACGCTGGAACTTCCAATCGCTTGCTCCGTCCATTGACGGGGCCGTTTCGCTCGAATGGTGGCCTCTGAGGCCCGAATATATCGAAAGCACCTACCACCTTTACCGAGCAACTAAGGATCCTCTCTATCTGCAGATTGCTGCAAATTTTGTGGAAAGGCTGCAGGAGTTGTTCCGTGAGGATTGTGGTTTTTCCGGCATGCAGGACGTTCGTTCAGGTGAACGGCAGGACCGCATGGAGAGTTTCGTTATAGGAGAAACCCTCAAGTATCTTGTTTTACTATTTGATGATTCTAATGAGATTCATTCGAAGCTCTCTAATGTGGTTTTTTCCACAGAAGCCCATCCCTTGTGGTACGATGCTTCCTCGGCGATTCCCTATACCGTCGAGCAGGTGAAGGAAGTGCTTCAAACTATGCTCACAGACAATTATTGGTTCTCGAAACGATTGCCATATCTATACCTTGATGACCATATGTACAACTTTGTGCAACAGCATCTACCGAGTTATTTGGACAAAGTCAGACCTGTTGCTGAAGCTGCACAGCCACACAGAAAAGTCCAAAACGGTCTTGTTCTCGAAGACGCCTACAACCTAGACAGATGTGATGTTCCAAAACTAGATGATCCTTTTACTTCGTCGCGCGTCATCGATCCGGATTTTGATACACCGGCGCGGATGTATGCGTCTACTTTGGTTCGGCCGGATCATCTCCAGAATATCTCATTCGAACTGGACGCGGAGCAAGATACCGTTTTTCGCGAGACCTTTGTGAACTCCCATATACCAACATGCAATGCGTATGAGCCTGATCTTGCGCAGATTTCACCCGATCCGGATAAAAAAGGGGCTCTTCAGCGTATTCGCTCAGGACCAGGTGGTGTCCAAGCAGGAGACTATTACGTTACCTCTCCATCCCACGCCGAGATAATTGTCGATATGCAATCAAACTTGCCTCTACGCGATGAACTAGCTGGAAGTTCGCGAAACCTTTCTCAATGCATCGGTATTAATGCTTTGGTCGAGACTTCCTCGGAGCTGCGATACTGGCGCATCTGGAAGTTGCTGGGCCGCAAGCTTGCTTCGGACGAGATTCTTTGGGTTGATCCATCTTATGAGGGTGGATTTTTTCATTTTGACATGGCTGGATGTGCATATGCCTTACCAGTTCCAGAGTTTGCAGTGTTGATTGAAAATATGCGAATGGTGGTCGAGACCAACGAGTAAGGAGTAGAAGAAAGATAGATGCAGAGGGAGTATTGCATTATACTATAAATAGAGCGAGAGAGGCAAGGGGGACTTTCGTTGTTTTTTTTTCAAAGATGATTTCAGATAGTTCGGCCTGTGAAGAGAGACTTACGGAACAATATGGAAAATTACCAAGGCACTTCGGGGAATTTTCGGAGATTCTTCGGACGTACCACGGAAAAACTACACATCATCTCCACGATGCTCTGCATCTACCCCAGAATATGCCGAAGACTGCATGCATAAACAACATTACCTGTACATTAATAGTGTGAATATGACAATAATATTTCAGATGCGAGGGACATTGTAAAGAGTTTTGGTTGCGGTTTTTTACCTGGCTAACTTTTCAACATGAGCGTTAATTCATGGGCTCATTTCCGGTTCTTTTGCATTGGCTATTGCGTTGGCTCATCTCAAAGGCCTCTCACAGACGTAGTCCTCTACAAAAATACCAACTCTGCATGCTCATCTAGCATCAACTGCATCCAGGTTTTTCCGGATTCCCAGACCCGTTCCATCACCTTCAATGCCTTGGGCGCGCCCATGCTCGCCTGTTGACCCATCCGGATCAACTTCTGCTTGTAAAAAGCTCTGCTCGCCGGATCAACAACAAAGCATCCCGCACAGAAGTATGGCCAGATGCAGCACATGTCTGCAGGAGACCCGTGTTTGACAAATTTTGAGGAGGACGACAGGATTTCACGGCAAACCTGTTGGACCACGGCCGAATCCTGGGGAACTAGCAGCACTCGCGTGTACAGATTCAGTAAGCCAGTCAAAATGAAGGCATGATTAACGGCCAAAAGTTCAGCTTTTCTTCCATCTGTTATCTCTTTTGGTATGGGCCATTGGATCAATTCCAAAAACTCCGAGCGCAGCTCTGTAGCAGCAACCACAAGTGATTGCGGCAATCTCCGCTCAGGCGAATCTGACAATTTCAGTACTATGTTCACCTTTTGGATGAGCTCTATCAATCTTGCAAAAAGGGGTAGCACCTTGATGTTGAAGCCGAGGAAGTAATCAACATCGCGGTGCGACTCGAATGTAGCTGGGTTCTTGGAAGAAATATTGTAATCGAGTGGACTATCGTTTATTTGTGCGGTGACAATCCAATTACCAACCTGTGACCGTGCTTGAGCAGCAAATTTTTGTACTTCCTCCGAAGTCGGCTCTAGTGGGGTGGCGAGCATGCCCATGTTCTCCATGTATGCATACCACCGGATCAAAAAGTACACTAGGTTCGATTCGCCAGATAAACCTGTAGCGGTATCTGCAGTCAAATGCAAGCCTATCTGCTGCGTTTTTTGAACCAGCTGCTTGCTGAATTTGTCAAAAGGCCGGTGTAAGCCTCTTTTGTAAAGAATCTGTTTGGCACCTTTGATATGGATCTTCCATCTCTGTGGTCGCAAACTGAAAAGATCGAAGGAACTGAACAGAAGTACCAGAGTGAGAGCCAGATCGCCAGTGGCGGTTTCCTCGTTCTGTAGCAATATGAGCAGTTCTTTCAAAGCGCGCGAAAGCAGCTGATCAACAATTTCCTTCGGCTCGGGCTTTCCGAGCAGTCTGCGACGGTGCTCTATGGCAAATGCCACCAGTAGAGTCATGACCGAATCGCTAGCCATTGCCATTCGCGGAAGAACCACTTTGAAGGGATTGGATTTGTATAGTGATCCGTCAGCAGGTACCAGCATGCTTGCGGTGACATCACTGAAAAAACGGAACGAGTCCCAGTAGTATGGAACCGAGAGCAGGATGTCTGGCAAGGGAAGAAGTCCTCGGGGTATTTCCGTAACCTGCTGAGGTGACCGGGACTTCCGAGGGACCACAAATTCGTGCTCATTTGCCCATGTCGACTTCTTTTTGATAGGAATGAGATCTCCAGGTTCTTCTTCGTCTTCCCCGTTTCCACCGGCATCTGCAAACCTCGGTGGCCTCGGAATTGACTTCCGGTCCTTTAAAGGCAACTCCACCAAAGCACCACTGGGCTCCACCAACTTTTCCACGCAGCTCAGATCTTCAGCGTAGTTGCCCAAAAAACTGGCTGTATCATGAGCAAAATCAACCGGCCATAATTCGGAACCTTTGGAGTTCAAAAGGAAGTTCTGCGGAGAACCCGAGCTCGAAACCGTATCGGTCGGGTCTACTAGGTCATTAAGGAAGTTCACTCGGCCAAAATCAAAATTCTCGGGTGCCAAAGAGTTGAGCACATTTGACAGCGTTTGCGCTGATGTCAAAAGGGTATTTTGAGAGGTTGGAGGTTGATGACTGAGAAGGGTATGCGTACTTTCAAACGGTTCTGTGTGCGGCTGAGGCGATTCCAGCTTTACCAGCGGAGGTGTCAAGCTTTTGAGTAGAAACACGGAGTCTGAGTTAACATCACCACTAATTGCAGGTTTCGTATGCTTGCCATTTATCGCGTTCTCCTTCCGAGCTTTCTTATAAGGTCTTCCACCCCACGTTAACTTCACACTGTAATCACATGTCTTATTTGCCTTCACACAATTGCCACAATGCGGTTTCTGCTCGTCGCACTTAATCTTTGCTCGCTTACAAACATGGCATCCGAATCGCGAGCGTGTCTTTTTCGTGGCTTTTACATCCATGTTTGGGACTGAAGAAACACTAGGGGCCATTTGACTGCGTACCAGCGCGCATAACAGCGGAAAAAAAGGTCCCTGGTATGAATCTCCGCTTCGGTATCAATAACCTGCAAAACTTCCGGTGTCTACCTTTTTTCTTAGTGATAGCAGTTTTGAAGAGAAGAGAACTGATAAAGAGCACTAGAGACAAAAGCTGAAGATGATTATGGTCGTGCTTCGTACATTCGTTCATGCACTACAAAAAACATCACTATCCTCCCCTCAGACCAAGCGTTAGATCAAGCATCGTTTCACAACACTGAACACTCCTACACCATTATTCTATTAATATTGGGTTAAGAACTGGCATTCAATCTCCGATCACTTCTCTATCCCAATAGAGCAGAATTCCCCGAAAAAAACAGCACTTTACGACTCAGGAACGAAAGCATCACGCGCGTGGCTCAAAGCACCTTATTGAGGCGAGGACAACAAGGCAAAAGTCCCAAGAAGTATTGAGAGACTGTAATGGAAGGCTCGTTGATTGTACGAAAGCATCATTGAATATCAACATTAATTACAGAGCTACAAATTAAGCACATCAACATACATATCTTCCAATGGACCAGACAACGCCAAACTACACCCTTCCGGGAATAATGCAGTACTTGCAGTCTCAATTCACAATAGTGGAAAAGAATAGAATGACCAACGAGCTGGAAAGGTCTAATCTCAAGGCGAGAATTGTTGAACTCGAAGGCGAAAGAAACTCGTTAAAGTTGCTGAACGAGAGACTGATACTGAAGGTGAGGGATCTGGAGAAGAAGCTTCAGGTTAACGAACCGGATACAGTCGATCAAATTGAGGACAGTTTGGCAAATTTACAGCTAGAAACAGTCGATGTTGCAAAGCTGTTGAGAGCCAGGCAGTTTTTAAAGACTACCACTAGCGAGATCCTTTATCTCTTGAACTCTCCTGTTGTTGAAAGTGCTGATCCTCTGAATCTGGGAAAGTCAGAACCGCGGTTTAGTGATTCACCTGCTGTAGAGAGGGATGTTACTCCGGAAACCAGACCTCTCAGACACCCAGATCTACCGCCCAGGAGGCTGACTGAACCCACGGTTGACGATCTCAAGTCCGAGAGTGATGCGGAAACGATCACGTCAGAAGATCCTGTTGAGGTAACCGCAATTCTGAATTTTTCGGCCAAAATACCAGATATCACGATGGTGACAGTCAGCGGTTCAAACATCATTGGTGTGTCTCGTTCTAACACCCTTCAAATTTTTGACGAGAGCTTGACTCCAGTGAAGAGTTTCGTTCTGGACGATTCAATAGTTGAAATTATCAGTTGCAGGCCCTCCAGGATTTTGGTAGCAACTCAATACTCTGTGCTATTGATAGATCTCTCGGATATGACGACAACGGTGATTCATGTTTCTGGTGAAACGATATCGCATCTGGCTTTCAAGCCATCGAGCCACGCAGTTTTAATTGGAAAGCAGAGCACGATTGAATTGGCAACTCTAGATATCAACACTAAGAGCTTGGAGAAAAAACATGTTTTGAATATCACCTCTTTCAAAGTGACACAGGCAACAGCTTTAAAGTTCTCTGAGGACATTCCCTTCTTTGATGTCGTGGCTTTCGGACCGTTTGGACTATTTCTGCTAAATTCCAAGACGGAAAAGGACAAACATGTTTCCTTCAAACAACCAATAGATTGTCAGGTGGGTTCTAAGTTTGCTGTGATGAAACAGAGTGGTTTTTTGACAGTTGTGGATCTGGTGGATTCGCAAGAATCCACCAATTTTGCTGAGAGTTCAACTATCACGGGATTTATTCTGGACAATAATGACGTTCTGGCTATCCAGAGACCTGCTGGTGTGACGGTCTATGCTCTCGGTGAGGGTGTATTGGGCAAATACACCAATATTAAAGGTCAATGTTTGAATTGCGACGGAAATTTACTGGTCTCGTGTACCAAAGACGAAATTATGTTGTATAGTCTGCCTTAAACGTGAAATGATGCCCTTGAGAGATCTTTGAGATGCCGATACTCTTGATTTTACGCTCTACACAAGTTCATACCGACAGCTTCATTAGTTTAATTAAAGTGATACACTTACAAGTCCAAGAGCTTTCCCTTTTCCCTGACGCTCTCACCGAACTTCTTGATTCTGATGGCCTGGACAGAGATGAATCCAGAAGCCTCTTGTGGCTGGAATCCGGTCAGCTCGTCCATGGAAGACTCGGTAGCATCGTACAGCTTCTCCGTTGAGGAGGATCTTCCGAGAATGATCAGAGATCCCTTATAAGCACGGGCTCTAACAACACCGTTGACGGTCTTCTGCGAAGGAGCAATCATGCCTCTGACGTACTCGCACTCTGGGGTGAAGTACATACCATTGTACAACAGCTTGGAGTATGTTGGAGTCACAAAGGTGTCTCTGATGGCTCTGACCTCACGGTCAAGAGTGAGGCCCTCCAAGTCAATGTGAGCAGTTCTGAGCACCGTAAGACCGGGGGTCTCGTAACAGCCTCTGGACTTGATTCCGATGAATCTGTTCTCAACGATGTCGATACGGCCAACACCGTTTCTTCTGGCCAAGGCGTTGGCAGCAATGAAAATCTCAACTGGATCAGTGAACTCGGTTCCGTCAGCAAGAGCCAGCTTGACTGGAAGACCTTTCTCGAACACCACGGTGAAGTCCTCTGGCACATCTGGAGCGTCGGTTGGATCAACGGTCAATTTCCACATGTCCTTTGGAGGGGTGGTGTCTGGGTCCTCCAGAATTCCAGCCTCGAAAGAGATGTGTGCCATGTTCTCATCAGTGGACCATGGCTTGGCCTTGGTCTGTGTGACCTCGATGTTCTTTTCAGCAGCATATTCCAAAAGATCCTTTCTTCCGGCAAATCTTTCGAAGAAAAGAGGGTCTCTCCATGGCGCAATAACCTGGACGTCTGGCTTCAAGGCGTAAAAAGCCAACTCGAAACGGACCTGGTCATTTCCCTTTCCGGTACATCCGTGGGAAACTGCGAAACAACCTTCTTGCTCGGCAACCTGGATTTGGGCCTGGGCAATGACTGGTCTGGCAAGAGATGTTCCCAACAGATAGACGTTCTCGTAGATGGCATTCACTTGAACAGCTGGGAAGAGAACACTCTCAACAAACTGCTTTCTGACATCAACAAGCACGTACTTGGTGGCACCAATCTTCAGGGCCTTTGCTCTGGCGGCCTCGAAGTCTTCCTCCTGACCAATGTTGGCCATAAAGGCAATCACTTCGTAGCCCTCTTCAAGCAGCCATGCGAGGATGACGGATGTATCCAAACCGCCGGAGTAGGCCAAACAAACTTTTCCCTTTGACATTGTGGATTGTGTATGATAGTTGATAGTAGATGAACTGGGGAAGAAAGAAGGAGAGGGATGAAAATTTGGGTCGTCGGATTTGAGTCATTGGCCGAATCGGGTAATTTGGGCACCGCGCAAAATTTTGCGGTCACGTGTGCAAGTTTGTCTGAGCACTTAACCTCTTCAAAATTCGCTACGGGCTTCTAACGGATTCAGCTGCTCGACTATGCGACGATAGTAATTGCCAGGCAGACAGAATACTCAACATTGGACTGGCGTTAGCGTTTGACTAGCATCATGTATTGCCGTGAGAATTGATTTGCTACGTCAAAATGAAGCGAAATAGCTCCTAAATACAAACGACTGAAACAATTTCTTCTAAGTATAGTTCTCCCATCCGTTAGGCCTCTTGAGATCGTTCACCTTATAATACTTTGGCACACACGAATAGCCCCTCCAGGTGAAGTCTTCGTTAGGATTGCAAACACAGTTCTTTGCAAGTCTAACCTTCTCATCCGCTGGACAGTTGTGGAAAGGAACATGGTAGTAACCAACGTCTTCGAAGAAATGGATCTGATCTCTGGGCAGGAACAAAGCCGCCGCAATGGAGTGCACGGGAGCATCACCCCATCTTTCGTAAAAGAATCCACCGGCTTTGTCAAGGTATTCAAAGTACTTCAGATATGCGTCGCTTCTCCAGAACGAAAGGGACGCGATCTCGAAGTTCGACCAGAAATGGCATCCGTTGTAGGTTTCTCCACCGTCATCCGAGATGAAGTCCATCATGTTGTTCTCGTCGATGTATTGGGGGTATTCTTTCATGAATGCCTTGGTGGTATCCCAAAGCGTCATGATCGTCTCCTTGTACTCGGGCAAGGACACCGTGAAACTGTACTTTTTGTTATTTTCGCGCATCCACGTAAACAGATCCTGCTCGATGTCACAGTAGATGCGAATGCCTGGCTCAACTCTCCAGTACCACTCGAAATCGGCCAAGAGAGGGTGTCTGAAGAAGAATCCAGACTCGTATCTGCACATGTGTCTGTATGAGATGGAATCTCCATAGATGATCTTGTTCTCACGCATTTCTTCACGAACTTTGGCAGCCTTTTCTTTGTCAATCCAATCTGGGAAACCCCATTGTTCAGGTTCTATCTTTCCGTAGTGGGTAGTACCAGAAACGAGCGCAGTGGTTACACGCTTGAATTCATCGTCAAAGTCGCCATCGTTCAAAAATACCCAGTCATAATGAAAGTTTTTATTGAAACGATCTTCGACCTGTCTGATAGACTCCACGAGAGACCACAGATCCACATTTCTGGCGAGGGAAACGAACGTGGCCTTTTCCTTGCCCTTCGTAACAGGCGAAGTGGCTCCTGACTGCGCGTTCAACGCTGCAGGCACCACGGCAGCACCAGCTGCAGCTGGAGCAGCGGGACTCACTGGTTTGTCTACTGATTTCTCCACTGGCTTCTCCACTGGCTTCTGCGCTGACTTTTCGTTCGTGGAAATGCTCGAGGACGCGCCGGTAGAAGGGACGGAATAGGCTGAGCTGGCACCCTTGGAAAGGATATAGCCACAAAGAACCAACACAGCGGCAAATACACCGAATCTGATGATTCGAGCGTTGACCCTAGCCATTCTGGTAACGGATCAGGCTTAAAAGTTTAAAATGGAAGTTTTGGGTCTTGTTCCCCTGGTAGACGCCTTTTGACACGTCACAAAAGGCTCCGAAACAGATTCAGAATTTCGGAAAAACAAGCAAAGTGCAAAAATTAGCCTCGCAATAAGCAACAGCACACACAGCTCGATTTTAAACTCAACGTATAAACGAACAGGTAAAAGCCGATTTTCAACAGCACAGAAAGAAACGAGCAGGCGTCAAGGGAAAAAGGCACGAACACGTAAGGCGTGTCGTGTGTAAATCAATTTCTGCCTCGGCATCAGGTTGGGGCTACGTAATTGTTCTGAGGCGCGGCGTCTCAGCTTTTGTTTCACAACTGAGTAAGGGAGTCGGGCTTAGCGAAGTGATTTTTCGTCAAGGTTAAGCGATTTGTGGCTTTGAAATTCGAAGTGAAACTTTGGGTGCGCTGATTTCTAATGCCCACAATCTGGTTATGCAATTGGCTATCCACCACCTACAGCGTCCCATCAATGGGCTTGTTTTATGTCGTTAGTGTTCATGTTTAAACAGTCAAAAGTTTATATCCTGAAGCAGATCCTCGTTGTCTAATGCTGTGATTTCGTCAAATCCTGAATCGTCTTCGTTGCTATCCTGGCCATTGTCAGTGCCTTCATTTGCGGTCTCTTGATTGGAGTTGTCACCGTTATCTTCGTTACTGTTCGCGTTGCTTTCATCTGTTTCTTCTTTTTGCTCTCCCTCGTTCTTCCTCTCTTGTACAGTCTCATTTTCAGCTTCCTTCACCGTCTCTTTCTGCTCTTGTTTCTGCTCTTGTTTCTGCTCCCCCTTTCCCTCTGCCTGAGCCTTCTCCTTGGCCTTCTTCTCCCTCTCAGCCTGACGCTGCGCCTTTCTCTGCTCGGCTTTCCGCCTCCGATCCTTCTGTCTCTGCTCGTTGATCGCCTGCTGTTTCTCCTCCTCCTGAAGCTTGCGCAATTTCTCATCGCGCTCCTCCTGCTCGAACGCAGTCACATACCGATCGTGGTCCTTGAGTGTCTCTTTTTGAGTTAACTGCACAAACCGAGGAGTACACGAGTTCTTGGACTTCCAGCTGAAGTCGGTGTGTGGATTGCAAACACACCGCCTCTCGTGGCGCATGCCGTCATCCAGAGGACAGGTCTCCGCGACCGTGTGAGTATAACTGATATCCTGGAAAACGTGCACTTCCTCTGCCTTCAACAGCATTGCTACTGCGATTGTGTGGACTGGAGCATCTCCCCATCTTTCGTAGAAAAACCCACCAGCCCAGTCCAAAGCATTGAAGAACCGTTCGTATTTCTCGTCCCGGTAAAAGTCCAGGTTCGCTATCTCGAAGTTTGACCAGAAATGACACAGATTGTACGTGTTGTCCTCGCGTGCAATGAACTCATACATCCGAGGATCTGCTGGTGGCAGACCAGACTGGTTGAAGTGTTTCATAGACGTCTCCCAGAGAGTCTCCACAGTCTTCTGGGCTTCATACATCGAAACCACAAACCCGTATTGCTTTCTGTTGTCAACCATGAACTTGAATGGGTCTTCTGGAATATCGCAATTGTACATGATATCGGGCTCCACTCTCCAGTAAAACTGATAGTCATCCATTATAGGATGCTTGTAGAAGAACCCTGAGTTGAATCGACACATGTGTCTGTAGCTCTCACTCGAGCCATAGTTTATGCGCGACATAACTCGGGACTCTCTGATCTTTTTTGCAACGTCCTGGTCAATCCAGTCGGGATATGACCAATGTTCTTTTGGGATATTCCCGTAACGAGCCGTTCCCGAAACCAGCATTGAAGTCTCGTTGATAAACTCTTCGTCAAACGGCTCTTCGTTCAAAAAGACCCAGTCATAGTTGAATTTGTGGTTGAATCGGTCTTCTAGTTGCTTGATGGACTTAATCATGCCATATGTCTCGCTATTGCGCACCAATGCCAGCAGTGTGGCATTTTGTCTGTGGGCTTTTGAGGTCACCTGCTTTCTGTGAACGGCCTGTTCCAACTTGGATGAATCACCAGGAACATATCGCTGTGCTGATTCTTTGTTCTCGTCTTTGTGCTCGTGTTCTGGGGTTTTTCCACCGGTTCCTTCGGGCTCCTGTGTCTGCGTCTGCGGGTTGATCGCAGCCCAGGTCTTGGTCCAGGTTTCTTTCTTACCAAATGATTGGACCTTATTCAGACTACCCGATTCTGGTCTGAGTCCCAATAGAACCGTTATTGTGACGATTACCAGGCCGGTTAAGGCGAACAGTCTGGCGTTGATGCGTCTCATAGAAGTGATGTTTCTGAGTGCGGGCTTCGTCAACACGAGGCCAGAGGGGTTTTTGGAAAGCTCGCGGATATATATGACAGGCACCGCCTCGGAAAGCTGAAACAACAGGCGAAATGTACAAAGGAACAAGTAAAATATATCGAAATCAACGGCAGGAGCATCCTCTAAGCCTTGCGTCGAATTCTTGCATCTGGCAAGGTGACGTGCCCGGCGCATATCGTGGGGCCAATTAGGGACCCAAGAATGATTGGAATTATGTCTCAAGCGGGAAAGATATTAGAAGGGGGTCAAGAATACGTCATTGGTTGGTTCCTTTCGGTCACTCTGTTATTTGTTCGATCAAATTCGGTGAAGAGACGGCTTAGTTACGGCCTTGTTGTATATCTTCTTTCTACACACACTGCATCGTGCTCGGTGATTGATTCAAACAAATTATGAAAGTGTCCTTTCGCCCACAGGCGGCCCGGATATTATGCTTAACATTTTGATACCCGCCTACATATCCCATCCAAACATTACCCTAAAAATGATCTAAAAATAAGAAAAGACGGCAAGTTTACATCACAACTAAAAGCTGAGCACGTGGATGCGCCGATTGCCGGATATGCATACCAAGCCCCCACTTCCTCATTCGGCTCAATTGTCTTCGTTTGCTTTGTGCGGAACTTTCGGGCGCTTAACCACAAAGTTCTGGGGTAACTGGATTGGGTGTCACTCCCCAGTACTAAAGAACAGCCCAAACTTCTAGCAGTAATGTTATATATGTGCACTTCATACTTGGATCAGAATTCGCAATTCATGCCGGTCTGACGCGCCGAATTATCGCGAGTGATCTGGGGACATCCACGCATAATTGGTGCAATGTATGTGCGGTTACTATGTGTCTGGTACACGCCTCTGCCCCCCCACTGAGTTTTTCAACCAGCCTCAACAGAAAGACAGAGACCGAATACACATGCCTTTCATCCCAGACATGGGCTTTTTGTCACCCGGGACCAGAACAGCCATAAACAAGCGCTTTCTGAGGTCCTCTCGAGTTCCTAAGAGGAGACGTCTGGTGGCTCCCAAGGACGCGCAACGTGAGGCCGAACTGGCTCCTGCAGATGGAAGGTCCATCCTAGAAAGGCTGCCGTTGGAAGTACTTTTTGAAATTTTCAAGTTCTCAGAGTGCTCAGATCTATACCAATGCAACCGTTTTCTTTACTCTGTGCTCTCTCCTTCTAATGAGCATCTCGCGGTCATGTGCGTTCGCTATAGATATAGACGCAAGCTCCATGCTGAGTGTGGTCTCAAGTATGCGCTTGATGCAGATGTTTTGAGGAACAAATACGTAACCAAACCTATTTTGGAACTGATCAGATTTGATTGTGTCATGCTTGCCAGTGATATTGCAGTTTTTTCCTCGCCTCCTTCACCTGACTCTGCCTACGATGAAACGGTGTGTCCGCGTGCCGTTGGATGGTATGCCAATAAGGATTTTCCTGCCACGGTCCAATTCCCGTGTGAACTGCCTGCGAGTGGGCTTAGAGGGGAACTTCAGGAGCGCCTGATTCTCTACAGCTTTATTTTCAATAAAATGGCTCAGCGGGGATTGAGATTCGTGAACGTGATGGCCACCATAATGTGGTACATTGAGCATCACCAAACTGGAGACGTGCGATTCGTGGAACTCCTAGTCCGAAATTCCTCCGAGCCTTTTGATAATAATCCGGAGCCGCTGATTTTAGCCCTTCGAAGGGGTCTCTTGGGAATTGTCCGTTTCTTACTGTCGGAGTACTACAACAGTGCCGTTCTCTCCTCAAACGACGAGCTATGGGCAGCAGTTGCGGAATTGCAAGACCACGGCGCATTCGAACTACTTGCTCGTTATAATGTGGAGCCGGAGCCACAGCATTATGCTATGATCGCGAATCTTCACGCTGGGCGTGCAATTGGATGCGAGTACTGATGGACGCTATGTATATATATGCCCTTTGGGTAAAACAACTATCCGAAATATCTGATGAAACTAGAGTGAGCAAACATTAACTTGAAGTGACTGATTTGTAAAATGAAAATCTAACAGACTCTGAGAATGATTTTGTGGATTTGAGAGGGTCACTGGAGGATCACGGTAGACTCAGAAATCCCTCGGGTGATCCTAGAAGCCGTGAAAGTCTCAAACTTTCGTTACTTTCAAATTCACTTAATGGCGGTATTCTTGTTGTGAATACGCCCTCTGATTTCCAGAGGTGTATTCCTCAAACCACGGATGAAGCAGTGCCATGCGTGCCGGTATCCTCTCGTCTGGCCGCATCCTCAGCAGGCTGTTGAGCAGATTCAGCGCAGTGCTGTCGATTTGCGTTATGATAGATCCAAGATCCTGGGGTGCAAACACGTTGTAGTTAGGTTGAAAGTTGGGGTAAGAGCTCACTCCTGGCCACGTTCTTTCGTTAGGAGTTCCCATCAACGTGAATATTTTGAGCAGCTGGTCCTCGTTGTTTGCACCTGGAAATAGTGGCTTCCCCGTGAACATCTCGGCAAGAATGCATCCCGCAGACCACATGTCAATGGAAGTAGAGTAGTTTCTGGAACCGAGCAAAACATCAGGTGCACGGTACCACAGGGTTACCACTTCATTCGAGAAGGTATTGACGGGTATTCCAAAGGCACGTGCAAGTCCGAAGTCACCCAGTTTGAGCTCGCCCTTGTTGCTGATTAGTAGATTCTGTGGTTTCAAATCCCTGTGCAGGATTCTATTGTCGTGGCAAAATCCTATACCTTTGAGTAACTGGAACATAAAAGACTTGATCACAGGGGGCTCAAGAGCTCCATTGTTCCCCTGCGTGTCCATGTAGTGCTTCAGATCCTTGTCCATGAACTCAAACACCAAGGTTAGCTTGTTTTCTGTGTGGATCACGTCGTAAAGCGTGAGAATGTTATCATGTTTCAGCTCTTTCATGAGAGAGATCTCACGGATGGCCGTGGACGGAGTCCCCTCTTCGGAGTCCAGGTTGATCTCTTTGAGAGCGACAAGGGTTCCTAGAGTTCTGTTTCTGCCCTTGTAAACTGTGGCGTAAGTGCCTTCACCTAGCTTTTCCAGCCTGATAGATGTGTTAGTATGGATTGAAATGTATTTAGTGTTTAATGTGAGAATTTTCGGTCTGGAGGAAGGTCCGGGTACCTTTGGGTAGCTCTGAGCCATTCTCAAACGGCTCTTTGAGACTGCCATGGATTCCCAAAGATCTGTAGGCATTCGAAGATTGCATAATGCTTATAGAGAACCCTCAAGAATCCCTCAATCGCCTTGTGGCTCTTGTCTTTCCCACCAACTCTTGAACTCACACCTTCACTTCCTCAAGACTGCCCACTTGTCCACACCAGTTGAAATACTTACTGCTGAAATCTGAATATTCGGTTAGTAATAATTCATATAAACACATTTTCAAGACCACAGTGTCACAATTAAGCAAGAACGGCTCGCTTGGTTTCAGATGCCCACCTCAGGGAAGATCCCCCCCTTCAGCTAGCACAAGCCAATCTATGCGTCTCCAGCTCAATTGTCACCCAAAAAATGGATACTCACTGCGAAGAAGAGCCAGACATTCTCCTTATTGAATAGCAATAATTCA
This sequence comes from Kuraishia capsulata CBS 1993, assembly GCF_000576695.1. Taxonomy (NCBI): domain Eukaryota; kingdom Fungi; phylum Ascomycota; class Pichiomycetes; order Pichiales; family Pichiaceae; genus Kuraishia; species Kuraishia capsulata. The sequence continues at coordinate 773,442 of NW_019172952.1, forward strand.
AGAAAACAACCCGAGTTGAAGTGAGCAAAAGTCACACAAAACGCCAAAAAGTGATACGTGATGCTCTCAGAGACCGGAGACAGGCTGACGACAGCCCCAAATCTTCCTTTTTCTGGAAGGCGCCGTTTTTTGGTGAGTGCACTCCTGGGGCTAGTGAAAAAAATTGGGCCTAAGCTGGTCATGCAGATAAACTGTGGTTCGAAAGAAGCGAAAGATTACACGGTATCAGTCTGATCGGGGGCAAAATGGACATTCCTAACATTAGAGACAATCCTTCGGCACTAGGGGAACAGTGGTGTGGTTTGTTTGAGGAGGGGGTAGATTTCGAAGCCTCCCACTTCGAGCAGGCCATGACTAATCTGATCAGGCACCCAAACATCAATTCTACGGTCCTTCTGCGAGCAGATATACTGTCAGAGGTTTCTTACCCGTTGAATGAGTCAGAAAAGACTGAGATCTCGAGTACTGGATCTTTGGACGCCAAATCAAAACCGTTGGTGGACGATGCGGTGGAGACTGACGACTCCTCGCGACTGGAGTTGAATCTGCAAGATACAGCACTGAAAAGTGTTCCTCTAGAGATTGATTTGGCACCAAAGATTGAAATTGTGAGGCAAATTATTCCGAGAAATCCTAACAAAGACCCTATAATCAACCAAACATGTTTGGTGCTAGGGAGCGCAGACGGGAACACGAGTCTTGTGATCTACATCCCACATATTGATAATCCCCATGAGATTCCTTTCTATTTGCCCCAGGTGAAAGCGATAGGAATTTTGTTTGATAATTCAAAGTTGTCTATCCATTATATGCCATTTGCGGAGGACTCAGTTAAGCATTTCCAGGAATTGGATCCCAAGGACAGGATGATCCGCATTGCCTTCAGGCTTTTGGGAACCGCGCGCAAACACTCCTCGGGAGTGAAACAGGGATACCAGAAAAGAGTGAATCATGATCTGGTGGTGTCCAAGGTGGCATTCCAAGACCGATATATCAAGCTGAAACAGAAATATTCTCGGAAACTCGTGGATAATTGGAGCGAGAAGACCGATCCTCGCAAACACGTCTTTGAGGACATTGCCATTGCCGCTTTTCTCATGGAGTTTTGGGATGTCATTTATTCTGGAAAGGAATCTTTTGAGTTTCGGGATCTCGGTTGTGGTAACGGTCTGTTAGTTTATTTGCTCACAATGGAAGGCTACAACGGGCTCGGCATAGACGCAAGACGCAGGAAGTCCTGGAAGACCTATCCTCCGGAGGTGCGCGATAAGCTCAAGGAACAGGTGGTGATCCCCTCGATACTTCTGAGACCTCACCCTGCTTTGAAGAGTATGGCTCCTCATGTCAACGATAATGGGCGGTTGTTCCAGGTTCCTGTTTCCATTGCTCCAAGTGGTAACTCGCGTGAGAAACAGCTCTTTAACGAAAATGTGCCTCTATTGGCCTGCTACTCCAGTTCAAGCCTTTTGCAGTCACCCCAGGTGAATACTGCGGAGTTCCCAACGGATACCTTCATTATTGGCAACCACTCAGACGAACTGACTTGCTGGATTCCTCTTCTTGGGTATCCATTCATGGTCATCCCTTGTTGCTCCCACAGTCTCAGCGGAGCCCGTGTGAGATATCCACCAGGGAGACGGGTCAAATCCCGAGAAGAAGACAACAAGGTCCAGCCAGTTTCGTACTCATCCAGCTCCACGTATGCTGCTCTGGTGGACCATGTGGAAGACATTGCCACGTCTGTAGGATGGAGAGTCGAGAAGGAGATGTTGAGAATTCCCAGTACCAGAAATGCGGCCATTCTTGGGTATCAAGTCCTCAAAGACAAAACAAATGTGAGGTCAGTGTATGATGTGCTCGTTATGGAAGGAGGGGCAGAAGGATGGGTTGAGAACACTATGGGACTGATGACGAGGCCTCCAAGGCAGCATTGAGGTAAAATGAGTTTAGACATGTTAGCAATTAGTGTCCACAGTTTTCATCCATGAGTTGAGAAAACAAAGAATCTGTTTTAATTGGTTGTTGATTGGGATAAATGATTCTGAGTCTGAGGTGGGGCTACGATACGGTTCATGTATTGTTCGGAACCAGTGTACTGGTTCAGAAGACTTTTCTACATCACCCGCATGTAATATTTAACGAATATAACGAAACTGAAACTGGGTATTTGTAGACATTTTCATCACAGATGTCGAGCCTGCAATGATGATGTACCTTCCCACTAAAAGGGTATATCCGCAATATTAATTCTGTCATTTACGTTTTCCTTTTTATAGCGATTAACAGGTTTGATGTCTAGCTAGCAATCTGCAGGCGTGACTATGCAGCTCCGATGCTCGATTATGCAGCCTGAATGCTCAAATATGCAGCTTCAGGTTAACCGCTTAGCTAAGATTATCCAGTCATGTATATAAATTATCAATGCTTGATCATACAGTTTTAATGCTTGACTATACAATGTTGACTCTTCAAATAACAATATATGTGTTCAACTGACAGTTTTCACTACCTTCTATTGTTCTTTCTCGCCTTACGCTTCTTCCCTATCATCTGCTTCACACTGTCTGAAACACCCGACTTACGCAGTTCTTCCTCAATCTTGGCCTTCTTAGCTGCATTTTCTTCTTCAGCCTCCAATTGACGCTTGCGACTGTCTCTGGACTTGATCGAGAACTCCTTTCTACGCTGCATGACCTTGGCGTTTTCAATGGCAAATTCGACAATCAATCTCCTCTGGGAAACACCTTCCAGTTGTGCAGACTTCTTCTCTTCTTCGGTAAGACCGTCGACAATCTCTTCGTTCGTCACCAAATGTGCATTCAGCCATCTCAAGGCCATAAGTGCCGACTTGTGATCTCTGAATTCCAAGAAACCGTAACCTCTGCTACGACCGGCCTCGCCGGATCCCTTGACCTCGGTGATTACTTTAGCCTGTCTGACAACACCCTTCTTTTTGGACCGGTTGGACTCAGAATCCTCTTCTGGGTTAGTGAACTTCTTGAAACTGATAGATCTCTTGATCTCCTCGGCACTCAAGGCGTGTCTCTTGCTCTGTCTGACCTCAGTAGCAAACTCAACAATTGCCTTTCTACCAAGGGCCTTGAGTGATTTTTCTGTCAAAGCACGAGGAAGATTTCTCAGTGCCAATCTAGTCAATGAAAGATGCAAAGTTGGGTTTTTGTTCAATTGTTGAACACGCAGGTCATAAGATTTCTCTCTAATGGCCAGATCGGCAGAGGTAAGTAGTTTGGCAAGCTTGGAGTTGGAAGTGATTCTTCCCTCGTTCAGCAAAAACAGGTTTCTCTTATCCTTTTCACCAGGTGCCTTTCCTAGCAGTTCCTTTCTGTTCTTCAAATTACGCTCGGCCAGCTTGTTGGCAGAGTCTCTGTCGACAGCAGGTGCAACAGACAAAACACGACCCTCATAAACATACAATGGAGAAACATCATCTGCGATCAGAATGGACCCTCCGGTCGCTTCTGGGGCATTCAGGAGACACTCCTCATAGGATTCCTGCTTGTAGAAAGCCACAAAACCAGTTCCCTTGGCTAGCCCAGTCTCTCTCTCGATCACAGGAAGAGCATATCTGACTGGACCAAACTTGGAGAAATGTTCTCTCAAAGATTCTTCCGTGGCATCATATGGAAGGTTTCTGATAAAAATGGTGAACTTCTCCTGTCTGTTTGCCTTCGGCCTGTTCTCTTCTTCGTCATCGTTGTCATATATATCCTTGACGCCTTCCATATCGGACTCGTCTTCGGAGTCTTCGCCTGTCTCGGAGTCGGAGTTCTGGTCACTGGCTATGACTTTGACTTTTTTCACTTTCTGCGATTTTTTGGTGTGTTCCTTTTCTGAATCACTTTCCTCCTCGGGGACTTCTTCTTCGTCTCCTTCTTCCTCTTCCTCTTCCTCTTCCTCTTCCTCTTGCTGGTCGCTTTCCTCCTCATCTTCTGACTCGTCCGCCTCCTTATCCTCATTATGTTGAACCCACTTGGATTTCTCAACAGCAAAATCCACAACAACTTCCCTTCCATGGATTTTTAGTCCCTTACTCTCGGCTATGGCTTTATCAGCAGCGGATTTCTTTTTCATCGTTATGAAAGCAAATCCACTCATTCTTCCTCCTGCCTTTCTGGGGATAATCGCATCGGTGACAGCTCCAAACTTGTTGAACAGGTTCTTCAGCTCAGTAGGATCTCTCACAGACCATGGCAAGTTTCTGATAATCAACCTAGCTTTCCTTTTTTCAACCTCCTCTGGCTTCACGTAGGCTGGAGCCCTTGGGGCGCGGGATCCGTCTGTCCTTTCTTGTCTCTCTCTTCTTTTAGCAACATCGACGTTCAGCAAACGATTTAAAAACTTCTCCTTCTTGGCTCTTTCCAAAGCATTAAGCAGATCTTCATCAGTTGTAAACTTCACAAAGCCGAAACCTCTGGACTTCTTGTCGTTGTCTGTGACAACCACAGCATGCCTGATAGGCGCAAATTGTGAGAAGAAGTCTGACAGTTGCTCCGATGTAGCCTCAAAAGGTATCGAACGAACAAAAAGAGTCTTCCGGTCTAGGCCGTCATCAATTTTCGCAACCGTCTGAATGTTTTCTTGTGCAGCCTCCATATTTTCGTGCTGTAATTCTGTAGACTAAAAGCCTGATAATTTTTCACTCATAATAAAAAAATTTGGGATGAGCATCGAGTGGTTATGCGCCCCGTGGTCTTTGATATAATAGAAACTTTTGACTTCTCTTTGGTTATGTGCCCGTGGTAAAAAACACGCTTCAGTACGCGGTCTGTTATTGACATCAACGTTTATCGCTTTCACTTGATCTGTTCTATTAACACAGAACTAGTTATTCGAAATCGGCCAATAATGAGGCAGACAGGTGTGTTGTCGAACTCATATATTGTGCCGCTATCGTCGAAGGTAATTGCCAATATGTTGGGCAGACTGGAGGCAGGTGCTCTGTATGAATTGGCTCAACTATGGACCAAATGGCACGTTACATATCCCCACTTGACCAAAGAGTTGAAACAGAACAGAGTCACGCAACAGGAGTTTGCCAAGGAAGTCTGGTCTGAAATCGAGATCATGAAGACCAAAAAGTACGCCAAAAGGAAACTCATTGATCGAATCATAGCGGAATACTGGACCAAAGGACTGAACGCTCTTCAACTGGCCCAAATTGAAATTCAGGGAATAGTGGATAGACCTTCTGGCTATTCGTGGGTATCATCGGTAGCGAAGGTGATCTCGGATGGAAGACCGGCTACAGAGGACTCAGACGATTTCATCTTCTCGCTGAGCTCTCAAGAATTCTTGGAGAACCTAATTAAAAGTCTTTCGAGTCTTTTTTTGACACATATCTATGTCTCCAGACATCCGAAGTACCCTTTGATTATGATTCGAATCCAGGTGTTTGAATTCACGCATTTGAGCCTGCGACGTGGGAATGGAAGAGGAGGTAGACCAGAAATCTACTCGCGAAAACCGTACTTCCTCGCCATACCAATGTCTTCCCCGCATGTAATACACAGTGAAGGCGATGATCTTGTTTCAAATATTGTGATTCAGGCTGTGGAAATGACCTTATCTTCTACACAACGCCAGATCAAGCTGGTGAAGTCAGCAGAACCCCCGGTGCGAAGCCTCGATACGATGCACATATTCAAGGGAGTTTCGCGGTTCTCCAACTCTCTGGGCAGTTGGGCTCCTTACGCTGATGGCACGGTGGATCTGTCGCCTTTGGCAGACCCTGTGAATCATCTGTCGCTCAATCCAAGCCGTCTTGCTTCGTCTGAGGACAAAGAGAACGACGATGCTTACCGTGTGCGGAAAGAGACTGCAGCAGTTCGGTTTCGTGGAACTTTAGGCAAATTTGAGTCAGAAAGAATGTATGAACATGTCACTCCCATCAAGAGAAAACCGATCGTGCTTGAAGGGGAAGACGAAGATATGGATGAAGCAGGGAGAAAGACAGAGTACTCTTCGATAGCACCAGTTCAGTTTGCGGAGTTCTCAGTAAGAAAGAGGGAGGGAACCGAGAAGTCTGCTACCTTCAAAATGTTCCTTATGGGAAACGACATATTTGCTGGGATGCACGAGCTGGCCGTGCAAGGAGTGGTTGACATAGACAGGATACCCGGTTGGCTGACTGGGGCGGAGGGAAATACTCCAGGAGTGATAGAAGATGGGGCCTTCAAAAAGAAGAAAAGGGTGTGATCGAAAGAGTGATTGTATATTATGGTATAGCCGGTCTGAAAAGAATGGCAATGTATATTAAAGTGATATGTGGAATGAAAGCTTGCAGAATATGAGAATATGTCCAGAGAGCCAAATGGACTTGACTATATGATGGAGTGACATGTAACTTGAGCGCTTCGAAATCACCTTCTTCCCCCCATTGTTTCTCTATACTCCTGCACCTGTCTTTTGATGACACTATTTCCTCTCTCCTCTATCACACTAAGATAGTCCAAATCCCTCTTCTTGAAAGCCTCCTCGGCAGCACTCTTCAAGTCGTCCACCACCAGATACATCCGTATCCTCTGTTTGTAATTCAGACGCGAGCACATGGCCACGTAAAGCGCAGCATGCCTCTTCTCTCCATACTTGACACATTCGTGGTAGAACGGCTCGTATCCTATAGGTGATCTCTTGGAAACCGCAAATTCGTACATCTCTTCAAATCTGTGCTCTTTGGCCAAGACCTTGGCGACCTTCCACCAGTATCTTTTATCCGATATCCGAAGTTCTTTCTGAGCCTTGGCTGCTTTGGCCAATGAGGCAAGCGAGAGAACCTTCTCCAGCATTTCAACTGCACTTTTGTTGAAAAAATCAGCATCATACGCATTAGTGTACTTCTCCTGTAGCGTGAGAAGATAGAGCTCTGACTGGACCAACACAGAGTCTTCTTGCGCATCCACACCTCCCTTAGCGAGAAGTCTGCTCACCCCATGGAGGGTTGTCCGTCTTCTATCAACGTCTTGTTGTGTTTTTATCAGGTTGTGGTTTCCATACTCGGAATCAAGCTCAAGCTCCGCCAGTTTGCCCACCTGATCATCTTGATAGTAAAAATCTTGAAGGAGCTTTGGGTAAAACTGACAAAGCGTCTGCTTGAAAACTCCAATTGCCTTTGGTCTGTGGTTGATGATCTGAAAGAAATCAGCCAGCGAAAGTTTGTTCTGGAGCATTATCAAAACATATAGCAGTAGATCTGCATCTCCACCATCCTCCGCTTTGATCAACGCCAGTTCGTCTTCCTCCATCTCAATCAACAAAGGAACCTGTTTGTTCAGATCGGGCTCGTTGTTCAGGAACATGATTGAAACTTTCGTGCGGCCCTCTTCATATGCAGCCTTAGCCACCTTCGCCAAGGTTATTGGCTTACGGGGTTCCAATTTCTTCATCACGACGTCAAATAGAGACTCATCGCTCAAATCTCTGGAATATTTGACCTTACAACAGGCCCAGTGGATGAAAATCGGATCAACAGGTAGGTCCAAAAACTGTGCGACTTGAAAGGCAAGATAGTGTTGCTGCCGCGTAAGAAGGATCTCTATGAGCTTTTCAGGGCCTAGATTCAGGTATTGCGAATATGTCAAGAACATCCCCACCTCGGGCTGTCTGACAGCATTCAACACTCGAAGGATATTGCACGCCTCTACGAACTCTTCTGGGTTGTAGAGATCAACACTGGACTTGCCGAAAGAGGCTGCTCTGAGCAATCTTTTCTGCCAGTAAGCGTCGAATTCCTCACAAGCAGCACGAATACAGACATCCATCGCCTCCACCAGGTTGTCCTTGATGATCTCGAGATTCTCATCTGCCTTTGGCGAATGTCTATCTAGCTGGTCAATGGCATCTAGTAGAACAGCACTGGGAGCAGTAGAGCCAAGTCTGAAAGTCTCAGCCGTAGCATCGCCCACTTTGGAAAAAAACTCGAGTCTATCGTTGCTCAGAATGAATACACCGTCTTCTTCGGGACTTAGAACCACATCTGAGTCATAGTAAAAAGCCAATGATTCCTCAGATGGTCCAACCACCTTGATTTCATCCTTGAATGCTACCAATACAGCATCATTGCTGCACCATTCCATCTGTATCGGAATCCCACCATTGTCAGAACTGAATTCTGAGAGAATCGTTTTGAAATCAGACGTCACAATCAGAATCGTGTGATCCTTGGTGAAAAGCGATACAAAGTCACCAACCCGAGGCAGCGCTATCAGGTGACATGAGGCTCCCGCTTTGAAGCCCATGTCTTGCACTGTGGTAGTTCCAATCGCCCGTATCCCCGTCTCGGTGGAGACCAACACGCTCAGTTCTCTATTGTACAAAGGAGGATTCAAAGCCCAGGATTTCACACTCTCTTGCTTCAGTGTTAACTCGACGATCTCTTCAAGCCAAAGCATCACTCTCCGCTTATAACTAGTTACCGCAACAAACTGGTCATTCGAAAGCCGAACGACCATCCCTGAGGACCAGAACTTGGCCTCCTTGACTGTCTCCCCAGTAGACAACCCCAGACTGAATTCTGTGAAGTCGCCTTCGAAGTTTGAATAAACACGTGTCTTTCCGCTGGAAAGAACAACAATCAAATGCATTTGGTCATTCCAGCCCAAGGCAACGATATCGCCGTTGGAGTTCAACCATGGAATCGAGCATACCTCAGACCCAGAGCCTGAGTACACCTTAATGAAGGTCCCGTGAACAGCCCCGGTACCAAATTTATTCGAAAACATGGCAATAGTTGAGCTGAAAGGAGCCACTGCAACCAGATTTTTGGACAAATCCTGGCTCCAGTTTAGTGTAGGACAGCATTCGCGGATGCGATAGAATACATCCTGGAGTCGTTCCCAACCTGTTGGAAGTTAGTAGCGTGTCAGCTGTAATTGTGTGCCAATAAAATTAGAAATTGACAGAAACACTTACCTAGACTCGGGTTGGCATTCATTCTTGCGTAAGAATGGAATTGATGGTCTTGTTGTAGCTAATGATATACTTTGGAGTCTCGTGCCGCAGACAAGTAATAGACTGTCATTTGGGACAGGGTGAGAAAGGCAGAAGAGAATCTGTCATTTGTGATACGGGCCTCTTGCCATCTCTAAAGGTTTCCTCGCAGTTCAAACGCGCGCCTCAATCGGTCCCTCTATTCGACTTATCAACTTACAATGGTAGACGTTGAAGAGCCTGAGTTGGCCGACTCGCCATATGTGACTCTCATATCTTCAGATGGACTGCAATACGTGGTGAAAAGAGAGGCCGCGCTGGTGTCTGGAACACTACGCGGAATGCTCAATGTGGACTCGTCATTTCAAGAGGCGGAAACCAATAGGATAAAGCTTCACGAAATCGACTCTGTTTTGCTTGAAAAGGTGGTGGAGTATCTTTACTACAATCTCAAATACAAGAATGAGGTGGATACACCTGAATTTGAAATTCCTACTGAGATGTCGCTTGAGTTGCTAGTAGCTGCTGACTTTTTAGATGTTTGAGAAACACTATTGAGGCCGGGGAAACTCCATAATAATCTGCGCATGCTCAAGCATGACTGGACTTTTCGATGCACTCAGCTGTTCTGACTGAACTTGCTATACAGCGCAGGATCATACACTGAAGGAGTGCTGTAAAACGAACCAGAAGGCGCATTTACGTTGGCGTTATTTTGCTGAGGTGGTTGCAACGAGCTGTATCCAGAAATTGGAGCAACTCCAGTCATTCCTTGGGGTTTTGGCGGAGGTGGTGGCTGGTAGCCGTTCGTGTATGAGAACGATCCGGGCTTTGCAGGAAGTGGGGGTTGTTGCTCGTAAATCTGTGCCTGGTGATGTGCCGGTTGCTGTGGCTGCGGCTGCCAGTTAAGAGATCCCGATCTGCTGTTTCCTGGCGAAATTCCACCGTTGATGCTCAGTCTGCTGAGATGCTCCCTCAAAGCATACTGGTCTCTCTCCTGAGACGAAAACGAGTTTGACAACAATGCCGATTGTTCCGATCTTGACCGCACATACGTCTCCACTTTTGACCTCACATCGTGTGCGTAATTCAGAAGTTGCGAGTAGAATTTTGTCGCCTGTTCTAATCCAGTATTGTACTGTTTCCAACTGTCGTAGGCCTGTAGGTATCTGGAAACGAGCGATTTCTTGCTGCTGTTCTGGGCCTTTTGCAACTTACGATTTCTCTTTACAGTTTCGTCCTGGAGAATATCGCCCATGAGAGCTTTGATCTCGTTGACCAGAGGCTCTTGCTTCTCCACAGTGGCATCTATTCTATCCTGGTAAGGTCGGAATTTGGATAGTTCTTCGCTGAAAACTTTGTCCATGTTCGACATCTTTTTGTTCAAAATCAAAATGTTTGAGATATCATCTTTGTGCACAAGTTCTTTCAGGTCATTGTAAGTGTTTTGTCTCTCCTTCTTCAGGTAGTAGAGCTCCTGAACTTTTGAGTCCACCTGTTCGACCTTTGCCTTAGTCTTGACTATCGTCGAATCGTCTAGGTCTACCAGCGAAACACTTTGCGAATCTGCCGGTTTTGGCTTTGTAAAGACATCCTTCAAGCGCTGCGATTGCGGACCTAGCTTCAACACATCCAGTTCGCTTTGGTATTCGTCTATCAATTGCAAGAGTTTCTGATCAGATGATGCCGCATCTGCCAGCGACTTCTTGATGCGTGCAATCTCCTCCTTGAGACTGAAACTATCAGAAGGCGTCTGAGACCAACCACTTCCATACTGCGTCTTGTTTGAAGTGAAAGTCTTTTCCTCGTTGTCTAACAAAGTGTCACAATTCTGTAGAATTGGGTATATTTGGGATCTCGTGTTAGAGACGGAAGAAGAATCTAGTCTGGATGAAGATACTTCGAGAGAAACAGACAACACTCTTGGGTCCACCTCCTCGTCATCGTCATCGTCATCGGGAGGACTGGATCCATTCCACCTCAGAAGCTCCCTGATATCTGCCAAGGACTTCGGCAACCTTAAAAACTCAAGCACAGATTCCAGTTCCTCGTCGGCAACGGTGATTTTTCCGCTTTCGTTGCGGAGAAGCTTAGCTTTTTCCTCGGAGTAGTAAGATTCCTGCTCGTGGACAGCCATAGGCACAATCTTTTCAAACAGATCGGTAGTCACCACAGCAACATTCTGCTTGTTTAGTGGTACGGGAGCAGCACTATCCATAGGCTTGATCTCTGGAACTGTCGTAGGAATCACATCGTGGTAAATGTAATCATTGTCTTTTTCCAACTCAGTGAGCTCATTTTTGACAGTCTCTGCCCATTTTTTGGTGACAGCGTTTAGTTTTGTGAACATCTCAACTCCAAGAAAAACGGCTTTCTCCTTAGAGTCGTCACGGGCCTCTCTCGCGTGGAAAATGGCCACACCGTACTTTCCAGAAGCCTTTGAGTTCAGTGCCTGGTAGTAGTGTGCAACAGACAAGTAATGCTTAGTCTTGAGTTTGGCAAAAGCACTCCATTTGACATCAACACCCTTGGATGAGACCTCATCCAGACCGTCCTTGGCCAGCCCATAGAACACGCTGCACGATTTGGCCAGTCTCGCCAGAAGAGAAGGCTTGGTCTGCGAATCACCGAGCAATAATCTCAACACAAACACCTCTTGGGCTTGCGCGAGCATCAATTTGGTAAGGGCCTTGATCGTATCCTGATGCAAATCGTTGGAAGGGGCGTGGAGGAAGTTTTCGGAGATGAACTGGAGGATTCCCGCACTCCATTGAAAAGCCTGGTACGACAACTTGAGATCGTCATCATCCAAATAGTCTGCGCCCAAATGCGAAAGAACTGCAGCCAGATTGAACAGAACGCTTACCTTCTCGAAGGCCAGTGAGTGTTGCGACGAGCTTGAAGCGGGTCTAAAGGCATCGAACCAAGTGAATGTCACGTTAACTCCTCCGTGCTGGTCAACAGGAATCCGCAAATCAAGCAGTTCAAGCTGGCCATAGTACCGATAGAGCAGGTCACGTCCCGTGGAATCCCGACCTGCACCTGTCATATCGGATCTCAATTTGTTAAACGTGGTTATGCCCTCGTGGTACTCATCACTAGACCCATACACTCTTGCAAGATAAGACTGCAGAGGTTTGGACCAATCAACTTCCTCCGTCTTCTTCAAGGGAATTGTAATCACTGGTGTTTTCATTGGAAATTTTTCAAGCAAAAGGTAAGTGAGAACAGGTGTAATGGGAAGATAGCGTTGTCAAGATAACTAACCCTTGTTGCGCCCTGTTGTACATCTCGCGGGGGGGTGGGTCGTGCGAGAGACCCAAAGGTCGTGGAAGAAGCACCATTTGAACCCTCGAAGTTTGGACCTTGACTTCGTATCTTCACAGATTGTAAGATAGTATAACTGAAGGCTGGTTACAATCATAAACTTGAGGGTGGCATTTGCAAACATACTGACAAAAACTATCGGACATCCTATCTTGAAATAAAGACACAAGCTCCTGAGGTTCACCTTGAGGATCACCGAACATTCTTATGAATCCTGAAAATGCACATTTGCTGAATTTTCCTTGTCCGGCTAGCCAAAGGCTCATTTTTTGATCAGATCTACATATATATATGAGATATAACGTCCTCACTATGCTTTCATCGTTGAGATTGAGACCGCGCCGCAGCAAAGCACTCCCATTCTGATGTGCTATAACCGTTTTTAGGAATGTCAATTTATGTTTCGCACGCAAGATCATCACCCCAGATCCTTTAGATAAAGAGAGGTTTCTGGGCTTTCCTTCTTTTACGAGAAGCACTGGCACCAACATGAGTGCACAATACGCCATTCTAAAAGAAGAAATTGATAGGTTTGCTGCAAATAAGGCACTAGACCAATGTATTGGTGATTCTCAGAGCCTTCTGGACTCGCTGCGGCTTATGGAAGCGAGTCTGGTGGATGGTATGTTTTTGCCCCTTCCTGCAGTGTGGATTCTGCAACATGCCAACTTCTGAATAGAGCTAACCCTAGATATCAGGCAAAGATGTTTCTTCTCCATTGCTGGCTAAGCAAGTCAAGTCCTGGAGTGACAAAACTTTGAAGAACGAAAAGTCGGTGAACACTGCGATAAAGCGATACGGAAAGGCGTTCGACAGAACCTTCAACTTCAACTACGGAGAAGTTTACAATTACAAGATACCACAGGGACAGTCGAATCGTCTCCTGATTGATAGAGCGGTCATAATGCACCTTTTAAGAAATGGAGACTTTGACGTTGCAGAGGCTGTGGGGGCCGAGGATGGGATGACGATTCCGCGCTCGTTAATGGAGAGATTTGAGGAATTGCACGCCATTTCTACGACTCTCATCAAAGATGGGGATCTTGATAAGGCGATTGCTTGGGCGAAACAGAATTCGGAAAGGCTGGAGGCCATAGGGTCCGACCTAGAGTTCAATCTACACAAGCTGCAGTTTGTGAAGCTCTACAATGGTACCCAGGATTACCCATTCGCTGCGTATTCGTATGCCAAACGCAATTTTCCTACCTTTGGAGCCACTCATCTGGAGACGATTTCGAAGCTGGTCTCGTCCATCCTGTACGCCCCAACTGACACAGATTCGCCCTACCGGTCCATGACAGAGTTCCAGGAAGTATCCTTCAACTCGATATTCCATCAATTATCCCAAGATTATTGCTCATTGATAGGACTCTCTTCTGAGAGTCCCTTATACGTTTCGCTGCTCACGAGCTATGTCGCTCTGCCCAACTTCGTGAAGTACAACAACATCCTCAAGAACTCGGGTGGTCGTCTGGACTGGACCACCAAGACAGAGCTTCCTTTTGAAATCAACCTCCCATCCGAGTTGCAGTTCCATTCCATTTTTATCTGTCCTGTGTCAAGAGAAGAGACTACCCTGGCCAACCCTCCGATGCTACTTCCCTGCAAACACATTCTTTCCAAAGACAGTCTCGATAGACTCGCTCGGAGTAGTTCCAGCTTCAAATGCCCCTACTGCCCTTCTACCAGCCTTGCTTCCCAGGCCCAACAGGTGAATTTCGTGTCTCTATCAGAGTACAGATAAATGGTAGTGCGGCTCAAAAGATGACCAATTAGCCAACTCTGATTGGCCGTATTCCCCAGATTTGGATCCCATGCCATTTGGTTGTGCTGAGCACGACCAGCCTACAGGCGCATTCTCGGGCCAATTTTTTCTGCTTTAAAGGGATGTTTGGATTTTGCCGCTGTCTTTGCTTTCAAACCTTCTTTCTTGCAAAGCATTTTTTTCGCCACTCCTATCGCTAGTCTGTTCTAGAAGCTCTTGTGCCTCTGTTTAAGCAGCGTGTTTTTTTTTAGGTGCATCTGCCCCGTACTCGGTTTTATCGCAACCTGTTCGGTGAATCACCAGGCTCATAGCAATCTTGTGTCACATTCGTGGCACTGTTCTGCACTTTTTTCCATCCAAATCTATCACATAGTTACACCACAATGGCCATAGTTGCACTCAAAAATGCCATCGGCTCCTTAATTTCGGGCCAGTCTCAATACGGAGCTGTTGATGACGGAAGCGTTGATGCCGAGTCGCAGACTTCACAGAAAACATTTGACAGAAGGGGGGAACCAAACCTGGGCATCTTTCAAAACATCGATCCGCGTGTTATGAGCGACGTTGTGATTGGTTTGTCTGACGGGCTGACTGTGCCTTTTGCCCTTACTGCTGGGCTTTCGTCTCTCGGAAATTCCAAGATCGTCATTACGGGTGGAATGGCCGAGCTTGTGTCCGGTGCAATTTCCATGGGGCTCGGCGGATTTCTTGCAGCTCGTTCCGAAGTGGACTACTACCGCTCGCAAGTAAAGCGCGAAAAACAGGACTTCTTTTCAGATCGCGATGCACTGGATAAGGAGGTAGAGGAGATCATGTTGGATCTCGGCGCTTCTGAAGATACTATCGAGTTGTTTGTACGGGATTTGCAAAGAAATCCAAAGGCGATGATTGACTTCATCATCCGTTTTGGTAGAGGACTCGAGGAGCCGGCTGAGGGTCGCCAGCTCACGAGCGCACTCACCATTGGTGGTGGATACTTCTTTGGCGGCTTCATCCCACTCGTTCCATACTTCTTCACAGACCTCGTCAAGACCGGTTTCATCATAAGTTGTGTCGTTATGGTGATAACGCTATTCATCTTTGGCTTTTTCAAGGCGTTCATCTCGCTTGGAGAGTGTTCAAGCGTGCGCAAGGTGTCGGAGGGATTCCAGATGGTGGTAGTGGGCTCTGTTGCTGCGGGGAGTGCATGGGCTTTAGTTAGGCTTATTGATACGTGACAAATAAGATAATGCATTGACAGCACAAGCTTGTAGGTTCGTAGTGAGTTTCGGATTGGAAACAGAGATACAGCCAGGGCCATACCTTATCTATGTGCGGCACCGCTCATAACCTTTTTCATTTGCCATAACAACAACTACAGATTCCGCCCCCGTAGTGAAGTCATGGGTAAATGTTTGACGTGACTCAATAGTTTGAAACTGGAGCTTCTATACTCTCGCCTCTTACACTACTCTAAAGTTATCAATAGCATACGAATCGTTTAAAAGTTTCTAGTTCAGTGGTTTCCTGACGACATACAACATCATTGGAGTGAAAAGCTTCTGTCTTCCACCCTCGACCAAGTAAACGGCTGCATCTTCAAGAGCGGCGGTAACCTTGGAAGAGCCCTTTGGAGCGATTCCAAGTTTTTCCATCAAACCAACTGCCCCAGTGGTGAGTTTTCTGCCAAAGTTGGAGGTTCTGCAGAAAGTGTAGAGATCACCAACGGACTGAACGTAGCGCCAGTCACCACTGAGAGGATACCACCATGGGATTTCGTCACCGACATCGGCCAGATCGCGTTCAAACTCGATCTGGAACCCAACCTTCTTAAGAGCGTCCTCCGCAACCTGGCGTTTGAACATCTTAGGAATTCCGTCACCAACCTCAATACCATAGGCGATCTTGCGGTGCTCCGCGTTGTTCTCGTCATACGCATCTGTCATCACCCATTCGTAAACACCGAAAACTCCACCGGGCTTGAGCACCTTGTAGATCTCACCGTACACTCCCTCCAACACAGGCGCGTGCACAGTTGCCTCAATGGCATAAACAGCATCGAAGGACTCAGGCTCAAAGTCCATTTGCATGAAATCGCCCTTGACGAAACTCAACTTGTGGTCAAGGCCCTGTTTCTTGGCGTAATGAGTGGCGCGCTCGATCTGGTAATCGTTGTTGTTTAAACCAACAACGCTGCACCCGGTGAAACGAGAAATCTCACGAGCTGGTCCTCCGACTCCACAGCCAACATCCAAAACCTTCATCTTGTCTTTGATGCCCATCTTGAGGGCAAGGTAATGTTCATGTCTGGCAGTAGCTTGTCTGAAGGCCTCTCCAGGGTAGTAGCGTGAAAAATGGAAAGAAGATCCCCAACCGTACTCGTAGAAATCGGTGACCAAGTTGTAGTAGTGCTTGGTCAAACTAGAGTAGTCCTCTAGACGAGCCGTCTCGGTCTCTTGGTCGGTCTTTCCATCCCAGTGCTTGAAGTATCCGTCGACAGCGACCTGTTGAGCGTCTGCACTCTTTTGGATCCAGGCCGACATGCCCGTCTTGGACGTGTCCTTCCCGTGAAGGATCTCGGCGAATTTCTTATCTGCCTCAAAGTTTTTGGGAGCGAGTGTGGCCATGGTTGGAATTGTTGAAATCTTGCCTAAGAAGAAGGAGAGAGAGGCGTGTCTTTGGTTGTTGTGGTAATCAAGGATATATAAACCATTAAGGTTTAGTCGTCGAGGCATAGAATTGGACGCGACGCGACCGATGCGATGGGAACGAGGAACGAGATGCATTGAGTAATGGGTGAGATGAGCATGGGAGTGAAAATTGGTACGGGAACGGATTAGATGGGAACGATGAGGAATGGAACGAGACGTGGACCCTGAAAATTTACGAGAGTAATACGTTTTATATCGTGACGGAGAAAAATATACGGGCATCTGAAAAGGCGATGGACAGATCGTATACGAGCCTTACACTGGAGAGTCGAGAGTAGTGACAAGAATAATAGAATTGCTTTATCCTGTCAAAAATCCACAATTGTGTTATGATTCTGAGTATATAATCTTGTGGGTTTGCAGTAAGGCATTCAAAATCAGTAGTGAAGAGGAAGCAGACTGTATGGCATTTCAGAGAATCAGTTATTTGATATGGCATACTGCCGGAGGTCCATGCAATGCAAAGGGCACAGTGCATAGAGCCCGATATGGAGACCGAGAAGGTGTGGTGGGTCTGTGGGATATTGCGGAGAAATTGGACCAAGCATTACAGAAAAGCCTACTAGCTGGTTTATTATGTGACAGAGTACGCAGCTGCAATGTGGAGCTAAGCTATAATGCAATGTATAGAAAAACAACCCCGAGCATTAATGAACTAACGAGCCCTATGTCTCCTCCGGCATTGAGATTCTGAGTATTTTCACTGCAGTTGGTTGGCATTAGGAGCAGAGGCACCCATACATTGTTGTCAACTGCTTGTTTGTTAGCAAATGCAGGCTCAGCAACATAGTCAAGGCTACTGAAGACTACCACCATGTAAACGATTGCAAAACGGAGGCTCAGCTAACTGGAGGAATGGACAAAAATAGATGCCTCTACATTGAGAGGCATACTTTTAAATACCCATTAACTTTGTCGGAAGATTTCAATGATATCATAGATGAAAAATGTGTATTTAGGGCAAGGGTCATTGGCCAAAAATAGGTCTATAAATAAACTGACAATGGATCAAGCCCATCCAAACATCTCGACATCCGTCTAAATATTTAGATCGGTTCGGGTTAGCACACGAATTACCTTCAAAATCTCCCGAAATGGACCTCGGAACTTGTCGTTGGAGTAAAAGCGATCACGGTTGGAATTTGCTCAGGAATGAAGAAATAATACTCAAAAATTTGCAAATACCATTCCGATCAAGTTTTTTCGTATTACCGCTGTTAGTAAATTTACAAATTATCCTGAAATCCCAGCCTAAAGCAGCACTGCTTTGGATTGCCTGTAGATCTACCGGAATGCAACCGGAACACCATCGGTCTGGATTGTGTAGTAGTGCACCCCCCATCGCAAGCACGTCTAACGATTTTCTTCATGACTATGCTTTTCCGCATGATCTTCCTCCTCGCCATTGCTAGAAAGCTGTTGTTTTAGGCTACTTGTGAGAATGCTCTCCGCTTCCTTGTTGCGATACAGGCTGAGGAAGTTGTGGAGATTTCGTCGGCGGTCGGTGGTGTTGGTGGCCGCGGCGTTTGTTCTGGTAAGTGTGTTAGCGACGTGTTTACCACACTCCAAAAGCCGTTCGAAACCAAGCTTCTATGATCTCCATAGACAAGATCTGGCATCCAAGCGGTCTTTAGGGACTCCCAACTATGCACATGCGCAAGATGGTGTCAGGATGTCGCTGAAAGCAGACTCAAAAGCCAGAATCCCTGAGTCCAGAGCATCCCGCAAGTCCGCCGAAGAGCTCCAGCGCATCCTCAAGCTTCAGAATTTCTACAATAAGGTGCTAGACACTATTTATCATAACAAGCCGACACTTGGTCTCGAGCCAATAGCATTCAAGGAAACCTCTGAGCAGCACATCCCTCGCAAGTTTGGTCGCTCAAAAGACGTTGCACTTAACGTTGCCCTCCACGATAAGGATCCGGCGCTGCCCACTTTGTCCGAGTATGTTCTAGACGAGGTTCTCCAACTTCCTGGAGCTTTTGTGAATCCATTGGCCCAGTCCCATGCGAATGTAGTGGGTCAGTTGCCCGAGTCCTTGCCTATGGAGTCATATTCCGGCAACGGCGTGGTTTTCATCGGCGGGGCCAAGTTCTCGTGGCTTTCATTGCTCAGTCTGGAGAACATGAGGATGACGGGGTCTCAGGTGCCTGTGGAGATCATGATTCCCACCGAACGCGAATACGAGCCTCAGTTGTGCGAGCAGATCCTGCCAAAAATGAACGCACGCTGTGTAATGCTCACGGATATTATTCCTGAGTTCACTAGTTCCAAACTCAGTGGCTATCAGTACAAGTCA
Source organism: Kuraishia capsulata CBS 1993 (assembly GCF_000576695.1). NCBI lineage: Eukaryota > Fungi > Ascomycota > Pichiomycetes > Pichiales > Pichiaceae > Kuraishia > Kuraishia capsulata. Next base: position 792,469 of record NW_019172952.1, read on the forward strand.
CTTGCAATATTGGCATCTAGTTTCGAAAATGTGCTACTTCTAGACTCGGACAATACCGTGGTTTCTAACCCGGACGTGCTGTTTGATTCTGAGCCTTTCCTTTCTAAGGGACTCGTCACTTGGCCTGATTTTTGGAAGCGTGTTACGCATCCAATGTACTATAGACTAGCTGGAATCAAGCTTGGAAAGCGTGTTCGCAATGTGCTTGATGATGTGACGAATCCCAGCGAGTATGTAGATGAAAGTGCGGACTTGACCAAAGATGTCCCCTTGCATGACAGAGAGGGTTCGATTCCTGACATATCCACAGAAAGCGGTCAAATGATCATCAACAAACGCACCCACGGAAAGGCTATTCTTTTGTCACTTTACTACAATGTGTATGGTCCTTTACACTACTATCCGCTTTTTTCACAGGGAGCCAATGGAGAGGGTGACAAGGAGACGTTTGTGGCCGCTGCCAATTTTTTCAAACTGCCCTATTACCAGGTCAAGAAAGGAGTTGATGTGGTTGGTTTCTGGAAGGATGATCCGCATGAATATACGGGAGTCGGGATGATTCAGTACAATCCGATTGTGGATTTTGAGAATGTGCGAAACTTCACCAAATTGGAGGAGTTACATGCTAAAAAACTGGGTGAACTGGCAAAAACAAGACTTGGGAGGCTGAAAATGTGGGCATTTGGATTGGACAAGTACAATCCCACCAAATTTGAAAATTTCTTCACCAAGGGGAACTCACAGTCGATGTTTATCCATTCAAACTACCCAAAGTTGGACCCTGTGGCGCTCCGTCGCGAAAACAAGTTATTTCTGGATCAGGATCCATCCAAAAAGCGGATCCGCACATATGCGGACCAGACAGGATTGGATTTTGACTATGAACTACGACAATGGACAATAATCAAGAAGTTCTGGTGTGATGTGAAGCTCGAGCTGAATTATTTGAGCGAAGGCGGCGTGAAGAGTGAGCAATATTGTGATTTCATCATGGAGGAGCTGAACTTTTTGGAGTCCACCACAGCCAAGATCAAGTTGCAGCCACGCGATAAGTGAACAGTAAATGAGCACGAAAGAGAACAAGAGAAAAGAGATGGGTTGAATATACAATTATAGAGCCGATAATGAAGTTTGTGACTATAGCGAGTAGTTGCTGCCAGAAGGATTACTAGTGGCGCACAAAAAGAAGAATTCTAAGTACTAATAGCGTCTTAGTAGAGCACTTGTAGGACAACTTGAGTCTCACAGAGTCACTATATTTTGTGGCCTACATATTTCACAAATTAATTGCCAATTGATGTAATAGGCAGATGACCGCCATAACGTCCATGCCTCAGATACTCAGCATGCAGTCCACATGCACTCCCCGCACAGATCAAAGTTTTACAGCGCTGCACCAAGCGCATTACATAGAATATTCAAATAATATCAGCAAAATACCCATAACCCACTGTAATCAACCAAATTATCCATAATTACTATCTTTAGTTGTTTAGCTCTTCAAAACCACCTCAAAAATTTGAGATGGGTGCTAGTGGGCAATGCGATGCGATGCCCTGTTTGGAAAAAAAACAAGCCCACGCCTCGAGATAGTCATTGTTTCGTGAGTCTTTTTCGTGAATACTCAACTTCTCCAGACTTATATTGCCGTATAAAATACTGCAAATTCAGCTATTATGGAAATACGACAGTCTTCACGGGCACGTATGGAAGACTCAACCCATTTACAGTACACCTCTGGTGTGGAGGCCCTACTGTCGCCGCATACGACGTTACAAAGCAGTCCGCAGGTTACCCAAACTTCGGACGATATCGCTAATATAGGTATTGATCCCGAAGAGGATTCAGGCGCTGACCCAAATGTATTTTTGGGGGAGGATGAACAAGCTTTTGAACAAACTGCTCCGGAACAGGATCTGGAGCTGGGACCTTATGCCAGTAACGTGATTCCTGACGTTAAGGATTATTACAGAACGCTGCTGAATACGAACAATTGGTCGATAGAAGATCTTGCTGTGAAACCTGGGGACCGGGGGTTTACTATTTGGTTTGCTATGAGTTCGTATTTTCCATTGATTGCGGGGTGCATTGGACCTGTCGGCAATCTGATGTCGTTGTGTGCTATCATCTGCAAATGGAGAGTTGAAAGGGAGACTGATAAGCAAGTCACAGATCTCGGGTGGATGATGAAGGTGAATGGGATATCGGTGATGTTTGGGTTAATCTCGAACATTTCGCTTTTGCTGAACTTCCGCAAGTCGCTGAGATACACCGTTTCACAGGTTGTTTCCATTAGTGGCTGGTTCATTGCAGGTTGCTTGTTGCTGGCATTGGTTATTTCGGCCAAATTCACCTATTTCTACTCAGGATCACCATATTTTCCCAGTGAGGGCTATTGGTTTGCGGTTATAACAGTGGTGCTCTACTTTAGCTGCTTCACCATTTTGCTACTCAATGAGGTGGGCTTTATGCTCAAGAAGTACCCCCCACTTTTCAATATTGATGGTGTCCAGAAAAGTCTCATGACCCAATCAATTGCCCTGTGTATCTGGTTGTTTTGGGGGGCTGCTGTTTTTGCCAAATTGCTAGATATCAGCTTTGCGGAGGGAATCTACTTTGGAGTGGTGACGATTTTGACCATTGGACTCGGGGATTTCATCCCAAAAACAGGAGTAGGAATGTTTGTTGTGTTACTGTGGGTGACTTTCGGCTTGGTCTCGTTTGGTCTCGTAATCTCTACCATCAGAGAACTGGTCATCTTCTCCGGGAGTTCGACTTCCCATTGGCATAAGGTCGAGTCTGCACGCCGCAAAAATTTCAAAAGCATCACTGCTCCGCTCACTTCCAGAGAGTCTTTTGAGGTCATGAGAAAAGTTACAAGGCTTGGTTCAGCCGAGGAGAAAGCGACCAGCCTTCTAGCAATTGTCTCCCTATGGGCCACCTTCTGGCTTATGGGTGCTTTAGTTTTTCACTATGTGGAGTCCTGGGATTACGGAGTCTCGTGTTATTTCTGTTTTCTATGTCTCGTTACTATTGGCTATGGAACCCCATCTCCAATTACCCATGGTGGGAGAGCTTTTTTTGTGGTATGGGGGTTGTGCGCTGTTCCGCTCATGACTATCCTTGTATCGAACCTGGGCGACATCTTGTTTGCTTCGCTACAAGATGCCAACAATATTAAGGTGATTGACCGTTCCCTGAACTGGATAAACAGGTCTTGGCTTTCAAAATGGGTACTTGTCCGTTGGACCAATCGACTACTCAAGAAGGCTGAGCCGGGTGTTGACATGACGTCTAAATTGGAGACCGCCTCTTCGTTTAATAGTGATGTTTTGCCGCCGTTTGTGCATGGGCATCTGGCTAGTCATACTCATATTAGAGAAGGCATTTGTGATGATCCGTCGCTTGAAAAGCTTCTCAAGATTCAGGAAATTTTGTTCCATTTGAAGAGGTCGGTGACTACTTTGCGGAAGGAGCCTCTTAAGAAGTACACCTTTGATGAGTGGAACCAGATGATGAATTTGGTTGGTAGGGCCACAAAAGCCAATCAGCCATTATTCTGGATTTCCGACGATTCTCCTTTCAGATTTCCTTTCGACGAACCGCAGTACTTTACCTTTTACTACATTCATACGCTCGAGGTGCAGCTGGCGTCGCTAGCTAGTGAACTTGATCGGAGTCACATGAAGCGACACAGGGAGTGAGAAATTAATGGTGAGTCGGATTCCAAGAGCCATTAGAGCCATTGTTTCCTCCTTGTATCCCACCGACCCATAAGCAGATAGGCCAATACCCAATACTGAAATCACTCAGGGATCACTCAGGGATCACTCAGGGATCACTCAGGGGTCATGCACAGGCAGCCATGCAGATGGGACCTAAAGACACTATGAAGCAGCTCTGGCTAGCATTTTAGCCGCATTTATGCCGCCAATCACTACCAATGTACTACCTTGGTGTTAACGATTTATGAATCTACATTTCAATAACCCTTTTTAATTGTACCTTAAATTTGATGTCAACCCCAGATCGGTATTTTTAGTAATGCTGCAGCCGATGATCTTTTTAAACTTTTTGTCGTGTGATCACTAAGTGTGTAAATTTCACCTTTCTCGTGTTTAAAAGGTCGCGCTTCCTTTCCTGATCAGACCGCTTTTGGCGTTTTGTTTTTGAGAAAACATGGTTAGGGCAAAAATCGTGGCTTTGCTGAGAAGCAGATCCAGGCTACTCGTAGTGGTGGCACTGGCTGTGTTCTTGGTGGCCATCACGTTGCAAGGCACGTCTGGCAAAGAGGTCCTCTCGGAGCGCGAGAATGCCGTGATCGTTTCTCTGGCTAGAAACGAAGAGCTGCATGCTTTGCTGGAGTCGATACAGAGTCTGGAAGATAGATTCAACAACAAATTCCACTATGACTGGATTTTTCTCAACGAAAAGCCCTTTTCCGAGGATTTCATTAATGAGACCACTGCAATGGTATCTGGTAAGACACAGTATGGGCTCATTCCATTGGAGCACTGGTCGTTTCCAGATTATATTGATACGGAGAAGGCCAAAAAAAGATTTACAGAATTAGAAAACGTCTACAAATACGGTGGTCAGGAGAGCTATCGCCACATGTGTCGCTTTAACTCCGGGTTCTTCTACAAGCATGAGTTGCTGAAACCTTACAAATACTACTGGAGGGTGGAACCGGGGGTTAAGTTTTACTGCGACATCAACTATGACGTATTTAAGTTTATGAGGGAGAATAATAAGGCTTATGGATTCACGGTGGCTTTGTTTGAAAACCCAAAGACGATTCCATCGCTATGGTTGGCCGTTCGTGATTTCCTTTCCATCAACGGCCTTCCAACGGAGAACTTCATGGAGTTTCTTTCTTCCAATAAAGGCACAGACTATAACACGTGCCATTTCTGGTCGAATTTTGAGATTGCTGATTTGGATATCTGGAGGTCTGAGTTCTACGAGAATTTTTTCAACTTTTTGGACAGAACAGGTGGCTTTTTCTATGAGAGGTGGGGTGATGCCCCGGTTCATACAATTGGTGCTGCTTTGCAACTCTCAGCAGACAAATTTCATTTTTTTGAGGACATTGGCTATTCTCATCCACCTATTACTGCTTGCACGAACAACGATGTTCTCAGGAAGAAAAACAAGTGTTCGTGCAATCCGATGTTTGACTTCAATCCTAATTACTATGTCAGTTGTATGGAACACTTCATGGAAGTGAGCCGCATGGAGTATCCTGAAGGATGGGGCCATTTCGTTCTGCCCACTCTTGGGGGTGAGCCAGAAACTCCAATGATTGAGTCGCAGACAGAGAGTTTGAAATATCTCCAAAAACTTTTTGAGCAGAAGAAGAGCGGGACCATCAAGATTGATGGAGTAATTGAGGACCCGGGTTTCCAAGAGGAGTTGCAAAAGTTTGAAGCTGAGCTCAAAGAAAAGGCCGAGAAAGAGAAGAAAGAGAAGAAGGAGGAGGCCGAGAGGAAGAAGGCCGAAAAAGAGGAGGCAGAGAAGGCAAAGAAGGCCGAGAGGGAGAATGATGAAAGAGAAAGGGCTAAAGCTGAGGCTGAGGCTGCTGAAAAGAAGAAGGATGAGGCTCAGTAATGGGATTATACTAGACAATATAGAGTTGGATGCTTAAGTACATGTAAAGATTTGACTAAATTTCTTTGATTAGACTGCATTTCGGAAATTTTCAGATTTCTACCCAAATTAATCATCAATAGAAGAGGTGCAAATTCTTCAAGATGGATGAAATGATTGTCCCGAATCTTTAGAATACTTTTACTTATTGTTGAATGAAATACAAATCTGCTTTGAAACGTTTCAGATTCTTAGGTTTCTTTTTTTGGTTTGAATTTAGTTTGGCAACGTAGGTTCAACCAGTCCTCATCTAATCAAGAACAGTTTCCGAGATAGTTTAGTGGCTAGAATCCCCGCTTGTCGCGCGGGGGACCGGGGTTCAATTCCCCGTCTCGGAGTTCTCTATTTTTTTATTTTTTTTCCTACAAACTTCTCACAGTTTTTTTGCTCCTCCCTATACCTGTTCATGTTAAATGGTGTCATTACGATGTCGTTATGTCAAGTCTAAAGGCGTGGTTATGGGGTACAGATCGTGCGGCGTCCAATGGGATTGTATGTATATGAGTATGACCATTGATGTTGGGCTGACCTAAATGAGTCAATTACCTCGTAATTCACCTCAAAACGATCCTGAGACTCCACAGAGAGTATGTAAATACAACCAAAGCCAAAGTATAGCCAGTAAGCACACCAACAGCGGCCAGGTCTTTGGCATCGATGGTATTGTAGGTCATGTTCACCAGTCCAGTCAGAAGATTAGCAACCAGGAACGTCACGAGACTGTTGTTGTTGACAGCATGAAGCAGAGTTGGGGTTTGGAGATCGTATTCCTTCGATGTGTTTTTCTTTGAGGTCTCTTCCAATCTGGTAGCTTCATCCTTTTCGTCAAAGTACAGTTTGAAACTTTTAGAACCATCACCCCATAGCAAAGTTTCGACCAAATTGTAACCTGCCAAAAATGATGTGTTGTAAGCAGACACCCAAAGAACGTATAACAGGTTCGCAAGTCTTCTACTGACCCCATAGACATAGCACTTGTCAACGACGTAGTAAGCTGTATGGAAGAACACCGATAGGATCAACAGGCCCTTCAATGGAGTCACCATGGTCCAGCTCTTTTTGTGGCTTCTATAATTGCGAAGAATATCGTCCTTAGAAGAAGCACCGAACAAGTTACCCGGAGTGGGGAACAAGGGAAGCAGGAAAGTGCCAGTGCTTTGGCCAGTCAAGAAGATGGAGAAGTAGCCAAACATGCTGAAAATGCCCTCCTTGTTATCGCTGATAAGATCGATTCTTTCCGCAGAAAGAACGTAACTTAACCATCCGTACTTTACCAAAAATACTTCGTACACCACAGAAAAGGCGATGCTCAGCAACAATGTTGGAACCAGTTTGAGCAATGGAGATGCCAGTGCTGAGAGCACGGGCAAAGCTGCCAGGGTTATAAAGAAGTTCCAATGCTTTCCGTATTCTGTGACATGTTCCTGGTATTCGAGGGACTTCACACTCAACAATCTTATTCCTCCCAGAATTATGAGCGGAATCACAGCAAATATAGAGCGGCCAACATAGGATATGTACGATTTCACAGCAGACACCGGTCTCAAGCCTGACCCACTAATGGTGTTGAATTTTTGAACAAGAACGGGCCTTTCACTGACCATTCCCATAGAAAATACAAATGATCCAACTCCAAGATCCATTAGACTCGTTCCCCACGTCTCAACCTTCGCAAACCTGCGTGGAAAGACGGGAAAGTCCACTGCCAAAATAGCTATACACGTGATCACCATCATCTGTGACCTATAAACCGTCAGATAAGGTTTGTATGGAAGATACTGTTTTTTGGTCAGTGTGCTCACGTTTATGTGTACCTGTTTTTTCACCTGAGGCTTTGATCTTTTGAATATAAGTGGAATCACAGGTCCTAGAATGAGAGCAACAAGGAATGATGTTCGGTTACAGTATAGCGTAACCGATAACAAAAGACCAAACCAACTGAGGAAATAATCTACCAGCAGTGCAGCAAAAGATTGCGTATCGAAAAGACTTGTTTTCTTTTTGAGAATGCTCCAAGCAACATAGCAGACCTGGTTTCAACGTTAGTGTCGTGGGGCTTTCGATTTGCCATTTGGAACACCACTTACCAGCGAGACTGAGGTGACCGTGTAGATCTCCAGAGTCGAGCCACCAGTCAATCCACTCACAAATTCTTCCTTCTTCCCTTTTAAATCCATTTCTTCGCGTAGGCTGGGTGATTTTTCAGTGAGTGAAAGGTGACGTCTCCATTGAAGATACTGACACGTTAGTAGACGATAGCGTGTCCCACTCAGATCGATGTGAAGTGCACTCGCTAGTTAAGAACAGTGGTCTACGCTCTATAATTATTCAACTATCAAAGTTGGGACTTGAATCTCATGGAAGGCCAAAAATTTATATGCTTGCCTAGACCAAAAGCTGGAAAAAATATGAACCAAGCAATCGTTTCTGGCGTAATTTAGCTGGGGGGATAGTCTGTGATAAGGCTCTGAAGTCGTGCTAGATTATAAACGGTTGGCGCACTTCAATAGTCTGGTAGTTTGTGGCAGCACAAAAGCAAGCCAAAAGGTTGATAAATGGTGGTTTTATTTTATATTTAGATATATTTAGTCCAGCAGAAATTAAATCTGCTTAAATTAAATGTTATTAGAGCCATTTAGTGGAGAAATCACCCGGCCAAATTGGTCGTCTACCACACATTTTGAGTAAATTCTAGCACGACCTTCGCCCCCCCCGTGATAAGACCGTGCTGGCGCCTCCGTCCAATTTCGACGGACTTCTCCAGTCAAGCGAACTTTCCAGAGATTTAAGGCTTCATCACGCTTCCAGCCCGCCAATTTGCTCAAAATGGTGTCCGAGCTAGTCAACAACCCGTCTATCCAGGATGCCCAGTTGCTGCGCCCTAAGCCTGCAATTTCCAGGCCTTATGTGTGGCCCTTTTTGCTGGTGTACCCAGCCTGTTTCAATGTCTATTTGAATCATTACGATAAGTACATTGGTGGTAGAGAATGGACTTTTGTCTTCTCTGTCACATTAATTTCTATCCATGCGGTATTGATGCTCATGCCTGAATGGAATATGAACATTAAGGAGAGCTTCAACTACGAGCCAGTCAAAACGTTGGAAGAAGCTTCCTTTATTAAGGTGACTGCGGCCCCAAATTGTGGTCTCAGTGACATTTGTCTGATCTTAAGAGAAAGATCGCATGGTGAACTGCAAATATCGTTTTTGTACCAAAAGAGACGTTATTTGTGGCACAGTGAGGTTCAACGTTTTGCACCTCCTGAGTTCCTGGTGGACTCCAAGCCTCAGCTCAAGGTATTTCAGTATTCGAAAGGTCTTAGTGGTGATCTCACAGATCTTGAGAGACTTTATGGAAAGAACAAGTTTGATATTCCAATTCCTACATTTTTGGAATTGTTTAAGGAACATGCTGTTGCACCATTCTTCGTCTTCCAGCTCTTCTCCGTTGCGCTTTGGTGTATGGATGAGATGTGGTACCTTTCTCTCTTCTCTCTCTTTATGTTGGTGACTTTTGAGTGTTCTTCTGTTTACCAGAGAAGAACCACCATGACTGAGTTTCAAAGTATGGGTATCAAGCCATATCCTATCTACGTCCACCGTGGTGGTAAATGGAAGCAGATCCAGACTGACGAGCTTCTTCCTGGTGATCTCGTCTCTGTCACTAGAACACAGGATGAATTGGCGATTCCTTGTGATCTGGTACTGGTCGATGGTTCTTGTATTATGAACGAGGCCATGCTTTCTGGTGAATCTACTCCCTTATTGAAGGAGTCTATCAAGCTCAGACCATCTGAAGACAACTATCAACCGGATGGTTTGGATAAGAACTCTGTTGTTCATGGAGGAACTTCCTGTTTGCAAGTGACTGCTCCTACTGACCCAATTTTGAATCTTGCTCCAGACAAGGGTGCTCTTGCCATTGTCGCAAAAACCGGATTTGAAACTTCTCAAGGTTCTCTGGTTCGTGTGATGATTTTCTCAAGTGAAAGAATGAGTGTTGCCAATAAGGAGGCATTCTTTTTTATTCTGTTCCTGCTTGTATTTGCCATCATTGCCTCTTGGTACGTCTGGGTGGAAGGTACTAAGATGGGCCGTGTTCAGTCCAAGCTTATTCTGGACTGTATCATTGTGATCACCTCCGTTGTCCCGCCAGAATTGCCCATGGAGCTCACCATGGCCGTTAATTCGTCGCTGTCTGCTCTTGGTAAGCATTTTATCTACTGCACTGAGCCTTTTAGAATCCCTGTTGCCGGTAGAATCGATGTCTGTTGTTTCGACAAGACCGGTACCCTCACTGGTGAGGACCTGGTGTTTGAAGGTCTTGCTGGATTCAAAGAGAACGATGTCAGATACCTTTCTTCGTGCGAAGAAGTTCCAAGTGTCACAGTCGATGTTCTCGGTGCTGCTCATGCCCTGGTTAAACTTGACGATGGAGAGGTCGTTGGTGATCCAATGGAGAAGGCCACTTTGAAGGCTGCCAAATGGAAGGTTGGTGCCAGTGACACCGTTGAACGCAATATTAAGGGTGCCAGCACCAAAATTAAGATTTTGAGAAGATTCCAGTTCTCTTCTGCTTTGAAGAGATCCAGTTCTATTGCAAATGCCCATGGAAAAACTCTCGTCGCTGTCAAAGGTGCTCCTGAGACGATCAAAGAGATGGTCACCGATGCCCCTGCCAACTACGAGGAGGTTTATAAATCTTTCACCAGATCTGGATCTAGAGTCTTAGCTCTGGCCTACAAGTACATGGAAGACAACATCTCTCACTCTAAGGTCACCAAGCTTACGAGAGAAAATGTTGAAAGCAAGCTTCTTTTCGGAGGATTTATCATCTTCCACTGTCCAATGAAGAGCGATGCCATTGAAACTGTCAAAATGCTGAACGAGTCCAGTCACAGATGTGTGATGATCACTGGTGATAACCCATTGACTGCTGTTCACGTTGCCAAGGCTGTCAAGATTGTCAACAAGGAGGTGTTGATCTTGGACTTGCCAGAGGGACACCACGGTAGTCATGATCTTGTCTGGAGAAATGTTGAGGAGACAAAGATTATTCCATTCAACGTTTCCGACTCTATTGACGAGAAGTTATTCCACGAATTTGACATCTGTGTGACTGGTTATGCACTTGCCAAACTCTCGGCGCATGAACAATTGCTCAAGCTCATTAGGCACACTTGGGTCTATGCCCGTGTTTCACCCTCCCAGAAGGAGTTCATTCTGAACTCCTTGAAAGAGCTTGGATACAAGACCTTGATGTGCGGTGACGGTACAAACGATGTTGGTGCTTTGAAACAGGCCCACATCGGTGTTGCTTTGCTGAACGGTACCGAGGACGGTATGAAGAAAATTAGTGAGGACAGAAAAATCGATGCCACCAAAAAGGTGTATGAGAAGCAAGTGGAGCTTATGGCCAGATGGAACAGACCTCCACCAAGGGTTCCACCAGTTATTGCACACTTGTATCCTCCCGGACCTCTCAATCCTAATTACTTGCAAGCCATGGAAAAGCAAGGATTGCAGATTACGGATGAGATGCGCAAGGCTGTTGCTCTTGCCAACTCCACTGCCAAGCTCACCCACAAAGACCAGGGTGCTTCTGATTTGGCTGACAAGTTCATGAACACTTTGCAAGAGGAAAACGAGGACAGCGAGGAAGCCCCCACTTTAAAGCTGGGTGATGCTTCCGTTGCTGCGCCTTTCACTTCCAAGTTAGCCAATGTCTCTGCAGTCACTCACATCATTCGTCAAGGTCGTTGTGCTCTTGTGTCTACCATTCAAATGTACAAGATTCTGGCATTGAATTGTTTGATTTCGGCTTACTCCTTGTCTGTCTTGTACCTTGCTGGTATCAAGTTTGGAGACGGTCAGGCTACCGTCTCTGGTCTTCTGCTCAGTGTTTGTTTCCTGTCCATTTCTCGTGGTAAGCCAATTGAGAAACTCTCTAAACAGAGACCACAGCCTGGTATCTTCAACATCTATATCATGGGATCGATCTTGGGACAATTTGCCATTCATCTGACGACGCTGATTTACATCACCAAGGAAGTTTACATCTTGGAACCAAGAGAGCCTCAGATCGACTTGGAGAAAGAGTTCCAGCCATCGTTGCTCAACACTGCCATGTTCTTGCTCCAGCTGGCTCAACAGGTGTCTACTTTTGCTGTGAACTACCAAGGAAGACCATTCCGTGAGTCCATCAGAGAAAATAAGGGTATGTACTATGGTTTGCTGGGTGTCTCTTTCTTGGCCCTTGCAGGTGCCACTGAGTTCTTGCCAGAAATGAACGAGGCCATGCAATTTGTCAAGATGACTGAAACCTTCAAGTTCAAGCTGACTGCGTCTATCCTGTTGGACTTTGTCCTCGCATGGGGAATTGAATTGTTTCTCAAGTACTTCTACGCCGATTTCAAGACGGCTGACATCGCCATCCACGATGACGATGTTATTGCAATTGAGACTTAGAGCTGAGAGCTTAGGATGTGAAATGTGAATAGATTGTGAGCCATTTATATATACTAATTACACAAAACAATATTCATCAAAAAAAGGTAGATGAATAGTTGATTGTGAAAAAAGGCCACCAACTCACTGGAATTGGCAGCTGTGAAAGCTGCAGATCGGGCAATTGTCTGTGTGAACGGTCACTCGTGAGACCATTTGTATATCAATTCAAAATTATCATTTCACCTAATTTGTCGTACATTGCGCAGATCAACCAGTTGAGCTCGTTCTCATTAGTTACTCGTTAACAGCTCAAGATCTTTTGTGCGCTCCAAAGCTCCCAGCCTCACAATGCTGACATCTCCACTTTTAACTACCTTCACTTTGCTTGGATCATTCAGCACTTTGGCGAGTTCATGGATTGAGGCTTCAATGTCCACTGCTGCCATAGGCGAAGCAAAACTGTTCTGGACTGTGGTGATGAGACTCCCCAGAGAATGACTGGTCACGGCCAGCTCTGTATCTGAAATGCGCTTGGGAGAGAGATCGTATAGTATGCCGTATACCGCCTCTAATTTGCCAGAAATATAGAGCTTCCTATGTTGTATTTTCAAAGATGCTGGGTCCAAGCCCTGTTTTTTAGAGGATTCTTCCTTAGCCCGTATTCTTTCCAGTAGTGATTTCCCGGAGGTTGCCCTTTTCTCCTTGAAACTGTTCTTATCCGAGGAGCCTTTGAGAACTTTGCTGGCAGCTATTTTTTTCGGTGACGCCTCCTTTTTCACTACGCGTTTCTTTAGTTGGATATCCTGACCAGGATTGGAGGCCATATATTCGCGCACTTTCCTCTCAAAGGTTGCGATTCGCTGAGTGACTCCTGTCTTTTCCGCACCCAGCTCTAACACTAGATCACGATCACCCGTCTGACTCACGATGAAGGACTCAGGATACACAGTACATATTTGATACACATGGACAAGTTCCACCTTGCTTTGGATTGCCAGAGTGACCTTGTTCAGTAAGTCATGCAATGGAGGCTGGGAACGATGATCCTGCAAATGCAGTCGCACCAGCGTTTCCAGCGCCTTGAAGACGCTTATCAAAAATTGTGCCGTATTCTCCGATTCATTGTTTAACTCGATGGACATTTGCAGTGTAATTAGCACGTTTTTGTATGACTGATGAAGGAGGAATCATTAACAAGATCGAACACGGTTAAAAAAGTTATGAAGCGCGATGCCCTGCGATGCCTAACGCGTTATTTCCCACACGCGAAACTTTTCACGATGCGTTCATGCAGTATATGCGGAATTTTCGAAATCTAGCTTTTTCTATTATACTATCTGAATGAAATATTACACTAATCCACACACCAATCATTCGTCCTTCCATTTTCCAAACTTCCTGTAATTTTCAGTCAAACCTCTAAAAGTTGATCTGCCTGCTGAGTCTAAAGATGCACTGACGAGGATCAGTTCATTGGGCGATAATACGTCAAGCACCACATACATGGAAGCCTCCAGCTGGTCTTTCACCTGCTTGCTAACAGAGCGGGTAGTAGTAAGGTGAATATAGTTCAACAGGAAAATAGGCAAGTGGTTTCTCAAAACACCCTTCATCACGGTTGCTGGAGCACTGAGAGAGGATTGTGTGCCGTTCTGGCGAGGAAAGTTGCTATTCGATGGAGGCTCACAGAGGTTCGAAACAAGTCTCTGAAAAGCAAGGGCGCATTTTTTTGAGAATGCAACGCTGATATGTGTGGAGTCTTTGGAATAGAACAGTGGCTTGAGTAGCGGGCGAAGAGACGCCACAACCACATGGTATCGGTTAGATAGACGGAATCTGTTGAACAGAAACACGTTGGACAAAACCTGAGTAAGCGCCAAATAGATGATTTCTGCATGTAAATGGCCATAAAGCTCTAGCGAAATGCCAACTTTGAACGATGCTGCGAGTATAAGCTCCAGAGAGTACTGTGCAACCAACCAGGTCCTGCTAGACGTAAGCGTTTTCAAACCTTCCAAAAGTTTGAGAACAACATGGCCTGACATTTGATCAAGGGCTGGAATGAGAGTAGAGAGAGACTGTGCAACTAATCCGTGGTATTCATTAACGGCATCAGCTTTATGTGCTGTAGACCAGAAAGCAACCACCAAACTGACGTAGTTCGCCAAATCTTCAGTCTGCACGTCCTGCAAAGAGTGAACCAGATAATTGAAAGCCTTCAAATGAGACTGAGCAGAGAGACGAGTAAGATGACCGCTCAAGGAAACGCCCAGGTCCTCGTCCAAACTGTCTGATTCTTCACCCAGCGCAAGAAACATCGCCATGAGATGTTTGGTACTCGCAGATACAGAGTGTATAGCAAACAGCTTTTTCTTGATATTGAAGGTGAGCTCTGTTTTCTTGACCAGACTGTTTGTGACCGTGCCTGCAACCTCTGGAAAATCCGGCTCCTCTGAAAACAAGAATAAGGAGCTTAAAAGCCACACTACTTGCTCCTCTGTGAGTTTTTCTGGCTTATGCAGCTGAGACCCAATTGCGTCAAACATCACCTTGGACACTCTCGTCAATTCCGAGGAATACGAAGTTCCCAACATTGCGCTTTTGCTGATGACCACAAGTGTCACCTCAGCAAGCGAAGAAGAGCCGACCGCAAGAATTTTTTTCTTCTTTTGCTTTGCCAGTCCTTCCTCAAGGGTCTCAAACATTTTTGTGATATACAACTGACTCTGAGCCTCTGTAGATTGTCTGCAATGATGAGTCCATATTTTTTCGAAAACTGCGAGAACTATTTTCTTGGAGCTGGACTCAGCAGCGGACACAATACGAAGTATTTCATTCACGTCAGCCTCGATCTTGGAACGGAAAGTTGGAATTTGCAGTAGCCTGTCTATCGACCGAGCCACTCCGATAGAGATAGATAACTCAGACAACGCATTGATGAGACTTTCTCTCTGCCTCCTGAAATAACCGTCCAGAGGAATTAGATCAATCAGGCCAAGTACCTGCTCAGACTTGCTAGCATCACCTGCCAACTTGATGATATTGGAGATGATCCGCGAGCTCAGGCGAGGAAGCTCCAGAGCCAAAGGGTTCTCGAATATCGAAGATAGGTTGATTTTGGACTTAAAAACTATTGCCACAAACTTTTCCAACTCATCATCAGACATGAGTTGGTCAAATACCACAATCCACCTATTGATGGCCACATTTATCAAACTATGATTGTCAGTCTCAGACGTCAAAAATTTGAGGTATTTGGAGAACAGCTTGCCAATATCATATTCGACTTCCTCTCTGATTCTGAACATACAGTAGAAGAAATGTTCACATTTGGCTTTGGACTTCAGCATAACTTTGACCGCTGCTTCCCAGTGAGGTATCATCGTCGTAAAGTCGTAGACAGTCAAAAACAGATACTTGGTTCTCCACAGATCATCAGACCCACTGTCAACTTCAAGAATGAATTTCAAATCATTTGCAAGTAGATCGATGTGGCTGTTAACCATCTTCTCTTTGGTGAGATCCAAACAGCCTGAAACAGAAGGCACAAATCCCTCCATCAACGCTCTGATTGGAAGTTGATTGGCCCTGGAAGGTCCGTTTATGTCTATACTCAGTTTCAAACCTCTTAGCAAAGATCTCAACTGTGTCAAGGACAACAGAACTAACTCGTTTCCGATAATTCGCACAAATTCATCTCCAGATATCACCTTCTCGACCAAGTCAGCGGTCTCCGAAGACCCAAGGGCTATGGACCAAAGGTCCAGAAATGACGTGAACTGCCTAGAAACAGCATATCCCTTCAGAATAAGACTTAATATCGTCTGACACAGCTCCTCAGATACTTCGGTACCATTTTTACCAACAAGGGCAAGTATCTGGCTGGCATAGGTGGGAGCCAGCTCGGGAGACTTCTGAAGGCAGACTCTTATCCCCTCACAGTTAGAAGTGGAATTTTCCAAGAACGACTCAATGATCGAGGGAAGAAAATTTGCGGAAAAGATGAGACTTCTATCGCATATTATTTGCAGAAACACACATGAACTGGCAGGGAAAGTTGCAGCAAAGGCTGTGTATAGTTTCTCTGAGGTCTCCACATCAGAATGGTCCAAACCAATCTCAAACAGATGGGTAATCGCGACATCAGAACCAGCCAAATGTGTCAGATTAGTAGCGAGTTTGTCACGTAAATCAAGGCAGTAAACCGTTTTCAGAACAACTTCGTCGAGTGAGTCTTGTAGAGGCTGTCCTATATCTTTCTCCCACAACTTCAATATGCTTTGCAGACACTGTTTCAAAAACAACTCCAGCGTCTTTCGACCAAAGCCGGAAACAGCTCCGTTCGAGAGATGATAAAGCTCAATAGCACTTGTCAATATACTCCTCGCTGTATCTGCAGAAGACCTTTCAAACAAAGCGATAGAGCACTTCAACATGTTCGAGAGAAGACCCACGCTTTGGTCACCACCAAGTTGCAAACAGGAATATTCCAACCCTAGATTAACAGATTCAACAAATGATGAAATTAGACCTTCTGACTGCAAAGTTTCATCCCAAGCTATCTCCTTGGCTGTCTCGACTATTATCTCTGTATACTTGACGGATCTTACAACACGATGTGCTTTCGCTTCAACGAGGTCTCGAAAGCATCGTATCAGCACTTTCCAAAGAGTTTCATTTGTTCTGAAATCTCTGTTTTTGAGATTGCTCATTCTTTCCAGAAGCAATTCGTAGAGAAACTCATTCCGGTTGGGTAAATACACCTTCTCCGAGAAGTCATGACTGGTGAATACCTCAGAAAAGTTTGCTAAACCTTGGGGTGTGATATCCTTTGAGCGTAAATACCTTGTAGCACTCTCAGCACTATAACCATCAGGCCATTTATCAGGCATTTCTTGTTGTGGGGCGGAAACGATGCTAGGAAGAAACCTAATGTCTTGTTCTCTTGGGCTTCAATTTTTTTTTGTAGTGCATGGCAGGATCTCTAGTAGGTCAGACAAGCCACCAATGAAATGGGTTGAAGCTGCCCAAAACAGAATTATTTTGATAGAAAAACTCGGAAGTAAGTTGAAAAAATATCTCGGATACTCTAAAAGTATTTATATTCGTTCTAATCATTATTTCAAAGCAGCTAAACAGCTTCAACACGCTGAGCCGCACAATAGACGTGCGATACTCGATTTGTTTTGGTTGAATGGTTTTTGAGAGTGAAACCAAAGCTAACCCAAACATGTTGTTGCTTGTCTAATAAGCTTCAACGTTCCGTCGCATACATTTTTCAGGATTCCGATTTGCCATGACGCTTGAATTTGGGCATTCCTCGACGGTGTCATCCTCGAACAAATACTTGGAGCCCGAAGATGAAGAGTTGTCGGATATCGAGATTCCAGACGAATATGAAGACGAGATGGAGTACGACTCGAACACAAACGCCCCAATCATACGACTTAAGGATGGACCAATTGCTTCTGGAGAGGGGAGGATACCGATATCCAAAAATGGAATTTCGCTAAAGTTTGCTCTCTCTCCCATGGACAATCGCGGAGCTGTTTATCTCTCATCCATCGACGGTGAGAAGCCTGAAAACATCAACACACATATATACCCTTTTCAAGTCCCAGGTTCGGTAAACTCTGAAGCATACAACAGATATTCAGAGGATTGCTTCAAGAATTTTGAGGACATTCTTAAGAACAAGAAGTACAAGTCCATGAGCTCAGATCTGGAAGTTGGTGTACCCAGTCTCTTGAAGGAGATGAAGAGGACTAAAGCCGAAACGCTTGACAGACACCTGATCTCTTTGATCACGGATCTTCAAAGACTGATAGTCACTACCTTGGACGCGGACGAAGTCGATGAGTCCGAAGCACGGGGATTTGAAACTGCTATTACCGTGCTGAACCTTTTCAGATCACTCAACTTCAGCCGTAGGGAAGAGAGAATCGGATTGCTGTGTAATTGGGTGAACAGAGCCGATTTGCTGCCATTTGAAGAGTTAGAAAATGAGTTTTTGTCGGAGAGCGATGGGTTCAGCAACATCCTATTCTGGAGTTCGCTGGTTCAAAGACTCGTGATGAGAGGACTATTCGATGAAGCAGTCACAGTTATTGGAAATTCCGGCTATGAGACTCTGGAATCAAGTGATCCCAATCTCTTCCTGTTTATAAGCGATTTCTGTACTCTTTTGTCTAGTTACGATTCTGTCGGTTTTGCGATCGATCAGGATGCGTTTCTGGAGTGGAAGCAGTCCATGTGTCAGCTACGTGATAAGTTTGGAAAGATCGAGTCTGATCCTAAATACCAGTATTTTGGGGTTGCAAGACAATTAGAGATATTACTGGCCATAGCTTCGGGTTCTCCTGGAGTGATAAGAGAAAATACCCGTGCATGGTACGAGGCACTGGTTGCTCATTATCTGTTTGTTCTCCCTGACCCTACGGTCATACAGGAATTCTTCAGGGAGTACAAGACGCAGATATACTCTGATCCTACAAGTTTTACATGGGAGGCTGCTTGCATCAACTTACTGGAAGGAAATATTTTGAGTGTCATCAGTGAGCTAGAGCCCCAAGAGAAATGTACAGCCACATATCTCTCCGTTCTGTGTGAAGCCGGTGGATTATTTGAGGAATATCTAGAGCTACTAGGTGATGGAAACAATGCCTATAACAAACGGTTTTTGGAAAATACCGACTCTATGCTCAAGAATCTGGCTCTGTCCTACTTCAGCACTCAAAAGCTGATACCCGTTGGAATCGGTATTTTATGGAAGATGAACGAACCAGATGCCAGACAGATAATTGCAGAGATTCTCCCAAGATGGTACTGTGCCAACACCGATGAGTTTGAGTACTGTCTTGCTATTTGCTCGGAGCTGAGACTCTCTGCCACATCTGCCCAGCTCTACAAGCAACAGGGCCAGATCTTGAAGGATGAGGGTTGGTTACTTGAGAGCTTGAACATGTTCAGTCTGTCAGGCGATATTGGGATCACTGCGCGCAAATCCTGGGAGTTATTTGAGAGTGCGTTGGTGCTTGGCACGAAGGTTAATGATCGTTCACTCGAGCAGCTGATTGATAATCCAAGCATTGAGGTGCATCCTGTTTTGAGACAGTGCATCTCTCCATACGCAGTTTTGGCTCAATTCTACGATCTGAAAAATCAGGGAGAGATCGAGCTGGCGATCGGCAAGCTTGTGTCTCTGATAAGATTCCCTTACATGCAGCAGCATTGCACTCCATTGCTGCTTGCACAGTTTGTTCCGTTCCTGGGATATTCTTCTAAGGGAAATCAATCAGAAGTGTTGCGCCGTGTATTCAGCCCGGAACAGCTGATAATAATAATCGAGCTGCTCAACGGATTTGACGAGAAGATGCACCAGAAGGAGCCGTTCTTGGAAACTGTTATTGAAAAGAGCAGGGAGCTGTTTGAGATTGCAGTGTCGCAAAGGGCGATAGAAAGGGCCTTGTCCAACCCCTCTGACTGGCGTACACAGGCCAGGAAGCTGAACATAACGGTTCCCCGTGATGTGAAGAGTCTTATCACCTTGTTGAGAAAGAGCATCGCCATGGAAGAGGGTCATTTGTTTCTACAATGATGCTGCTGGAAGGTGACTACACCGTGTCTACGACCGAGTTAAAATGAGAGTATCTCCCCTATTAATAAAATCTGGAATCCCCTCATCTTCTTATTCTATGATGGAAAACATCCCTGCAACTTCGAAAACTAAACATGCAGCCAATTGTAAAGTGAAGATGATTCGTTCGTTTGTTCGTCTGTTTCGAAATGTTCCACACCCTATCGAACTAGGATGCAATCGCCCCGGCGTTTTTCTGTTTTATGTTCATTTTGTTCAGTTTTTGCACCTAACAGGTCACGTCTTGGGTTGCACGAGAGTTCAACAGCAGGGCAACAATGAGACCATACAGACCCAACACTTCGGCGAAAATCAGAATCAGAATCATACCAACGAACAATCTTGGTTGTTGAGCAGTTCCTCTGACACCGGCATCACCAACGATACCAATGGCGAAACCGGCAGCCAAACCAGACAGACCAACGGCCAGACCAGCACCCAATTGGATGAATCCTGTGTAAAGAGCCTGTTGCTGCTTAAGGGAGGATGAAATCAGAACTGAGACCACCAGTCCGTAAATGGCAATAATACCAGCCATAATGACAGGGACAGTGTTCTTGATCAAGAGATCTGGTCTCAGGACACAAGTAGCACAGATACCGACACCGGACTTAGCAGTACCGTACGAGGCACCGAAACAAGTGAAGATGATTGCAGCAGCACAACCAATTGAACCAAAGAATGGCTGGAGGGGTTAGTATCGGGAGCAATTGTTAAACTTGGCAATGGCGCATGAGCGGGACCTGGTCAGATGCCAAAACTGGGACCAACACCGATCCAGTTCCACGTCTCTCCAAAGACAAAGTCAGCAAAAATTTAGGGACATACTGCATAGACAGGGCTATATTCAAAAAAGTTAGTAGCTGTATTCAATGACATTGGCTAATAGGACAGCTTGACCATAGACGCAGCCAGGGAGATCGACATCTCGTGGTAGAGCAACACTAGAAATATCAGCTTTGGAGACGCCAATTGACTAGCATATCTTGTCACGAAATCTGGATATCTCAATATATTGCAGATCAAGGATGGATTAAATAAATGCCAACCGATCATGACAATCACAGGCTTGTTGAACTTATGCCAAACCAAGTGCGTGTCCATGAACAACGTCCTAACTGAATAACGAGCAAAAACTTACCAAAGATCAGACATTGTAGAAGGCGATTTTAACACTGTTAGACAATGAAGCGAGGAACAACTGGTAACTGTATCAATTGACACTAATAGACGTAGTTGTAGATTACGTTCTGGTGGTTGGCTTGGCCTCCTAGCTGGCTGCATTTCTCCTTGGAATCCTGACAGCCAGTGCCGTGCCCACGTTAACCGATATGCCTGCGTAAACATGGGACTGTAATGTTGAGACACGACTATCTATTACATTTTTGCTGCACACGACAAAGGATAGTGCACAACCCATTTTTGACATCGAAATTTTTGTATGAAAGAAAAAAATTCACAGCTGATTGTCTCTTTCTCTTACAACCCAAGGGCGAGCTGTTTTGCAAGGAACCTTTGAATTTTCGTGAATTTTACTTTTCAAACCAACATTATAATGTCTGCTCCAAACCCAAAGGCTTTCCCTTTGGCTGACTCTGCTCTTTCGCAGCAAATCCTGGACGTTGTCCAACAGGCCCAAAACCTGAGACAGCTCAAGAAGGGTGCCAACGAGACCACCAAGACTCTGAACAGAGGTATCTCCGAGTTCATCATCATGGCAGCCGACACCGAGCCAATCGAAATCTTGTTGCACTTGCCACTTCTCTGTGAGGACAAGAACGTTCCATACGTTTTCGTCCCATCCAAGACCGCCTTGGGTAGAGCCTGTGGAGTATCCAGACCAGTCATTGCTGCCTCGGTCACCTCTAACGATGCCTCCACCATCAAGAACCAGGTCTATGCCATCAAGGACAAGATCGAGACTTTGTTGATCTAAACGTGGTTGAGGCGTGTTTTACTGGTGTTGAAGTGTTGATATGTTAGAGCGTTCCATTATGGCTTCCGTCAAGGCTTCCCACCAGGGTTCCAGAAGGATCCCACTCCACATCTGTGTATAATGTAATATTTTACCCAATATATCTTAGTTTGCGAAAAGAAATTTTAGTTGTACCAGAGAATCCCACAATTTGGCTGAAATTGGCCCAAAATCCCATTTCGGTTTGGGGTCCACACATTCTACTTTTAGCCCTATTTAAGCTCATTGCGGCACTGCATTGTGTCTTGTTGTAACATATGTCATAACAGATCGCTTAGCTCTCTTTCTTTCTTCCTTCCGACTTCCATCCTTCATTCCAAATATTTGACACGCAAAATAAATCAAAAGACCAAGTTTTTGTTCTTGGCCAAATACTCGTCCCTGATCTTTTATTTCTTTCACATTCCCATTGAGTGCTGATAGCACCTACTAAGCGCTTCGCTTGTGCCTCTAGTGATGCCGCTTTCAGAAACATCCTCGCTTTCTTCAACTTCGTCTCCAGTCCAGCAACCACAACAGACATGGCTTCTCAAGTTCATCAAGAGGTCCATATCTACCACTCAGTCACAAACACCGCGCCAAAGCCCGGCGCCTGTTGAGCTCTGCCGCGACTCTCTTGAAACCGCGCTTAACGGAGGGGACAGTGTGCCCTTGGCTAGTGTCGGTACAAATGCTAGTCCAGGATCACAATCTCGATGCTCTGCTAGTTCTAGCGCTTCGGGGACTATATTGGACTCGTGCAAGTGTTGCGGAACGATCATCAAGTACCCTACGGAGGTGTGCCGAATCAAATGTATGGTTTGTCAAACAACGATGACTGTTCGGGACAAAAGAAGGCCCACTGGGGTTGGTATTGAAGAGGAAACAGAACAAGAGTTACCCCAGAGCTATGTATCGTACGCAATGGTCAAGGAACTGATTGCCCAGTGCAGACACTCTACAAAAACCGACTCGGGTCCAAAGAACGGGACTCCACATGCGGTTTTCCAGCCAATGGAATTGGCGCTTCAAAATTCGTTCAAGTCATTTAAGTGCTTGAACAATTCTTTCAGAGTTGATAGAACACAAGCTGGTGTCTCGTATCATTCCCCAAACATAAAGTTCGATGAAGCCAGAAAGGTGTTTAACCTTTTGTCAACGCTACCGACAGTAAGGCCATACTTCAAGGTTCTTCTTGGAGCTTTGGATCTACTGAGACACCCACCAGATTTGGGAGACCCTGCTTCTCTCAGATGGCTTCTTATACTGTTGGAAATCCCTCTGCTGTCCGACTCTCTGGTTCAGAGCAATGTCGATGCTCCGGTATTGCCGAGTGAGATCCGTGTGGTAGCGTATGAAATCCTCAAACGGATCATTGGGCTTTTGGCTCATTTGGAGAAGCGACCATCCCAATACCTGTGCCATTGGTGGTCGCGTCTACCTCACGATGAGTTCGTGAAAAAAGTCGATTTCTCCAACCTCTACATCACCTTCCAGCTCACAAGACTGGTGAACTACGACATGTATGATCTTCATCCAAAGGACAAAAAGGGGACTCAGTACTCGGCAGATGTTGTTGATGATGTGAACTACAAATCTGCAATGAACGGATCCCCCATGAGGAATCTTGAGGCTTTGAAGCCGTTGCATGCGGCCCTGCCTATGTCCCCTTCTGGCCGCCGCATAAATCTGAAAGGCAAAGATGGAGAAATCAAGATCAGATTGGCCCAGTACAGCAGTGTGTGGCATCTGAGAACTGCAGGGAGAGTGTTGGCGTTGCTATTTTCAGCTAACACCCGTGGCAATAAGAATCTTCCAAAGGTAAGCACGTCTAACTTTTACAACAGTTTGGTGGATTATGTGAACGTCAAGCAAGACTTTGACGCCTGGCAATTCAACAGTGGAACAGCTGGAAAGGTTGATTCTTCAAATGCGGACACTTCTTTGCAAAGTGTGATTGAGTACCTACAATCCGAATCGTCCACATCGTACCTCGGGATTTCGACTCCGATAGGAGGTGGAAACTCTAAGAAAGCCAGATTCACATTTTGTCAATTCCCCTTTTTGCTGTCTCTTGGGGCTAAAATTTCTATTCTCGAGTATGAGGCCAAGAGACAGATGGAGCGGAAAGCGGAGGAGGCTTTTATTCATTCCATCAATAAGAAGGTCCCCATTGATGTATACTTCAGGGTGAGGGTTAGAAGAGATCATATCACTGCAGACTCTATACGCAGTATTAAAAGCCATCCCAATGATCTCAAGAAACTTCTGAGAGTTGAGTTTGTGGAGGAACCAGGGGTTGATGCTGGAGGCCTGAAGAAAGAATGGTTTTTAATTCTTACGAAGGAGCTTTTCCATCCTGATAAGGGCATGTTTGCATACAATGAAAAGTCCAATCTTGGATGGTTTACCGTGTCGAATTCTGACAAAGATGAGCTCTACTATCTGGTCGGTGTGGTTTTGGGTTTGGCGATATACAATTCCACCATCTTGGATCTGAGCTTACCCAAAGCCCTCTACAAGAAGTTACTGAACAAGAAAGTGGGTCTCGACGACTTCTTAGAGTTGGACCCCGAAGCTGGTATGAATTTGAAGAAGCTGTTGAAGATGTCACAGACCGAGCCTATTGAGGAATTCGAGCTCTACTTCGATGTGACGTATAAAGATCTGTCTGGCGAGACCAAAGTCGCCGAGTTGAAGGAGAACGGATCAAATATCAAGGTCACGCATTCAAATAAGCATGAGTATGTTCAGAGGTATGTTTCGTTCTTTTTGAACGATGTCACGAAACAATCTTACGAATCTTTTTCAAAGGGGTTTCAAAATGTCATAGGTGGAAATGCTCTTTCGCTCTTTTCGCCTGAAGAGATCCAATTGATATTAATTGGAGACAACAACGATGGTCGCAAGATTGATGTTGATGTGTTGAAGTCGGTCACCAAATATAACGGATGGGTAAGCGCGGAAATGGCGGCCTCTTCTTTTCCAGTGAAATGGTTTTGGGAATATTTCGAGCACCTATCGTCTCTCGGTCAGAGAAAACTGCTACTTTTTATCACAGGAAGCGATAGGATACCAGCAACAGGACTACCAACTTTAAACTTCAAAATTACAAAAATACGTGGAGATCAAGGAAGACTTCCAATTGCACATACATGCTTCAACGAATTATGCCTCTATGACTATGAAAACAAGGACACATTCTTCCGCAAGCTGGACTTTGCGGTACACGGAAGCGAAGGTTTTGGGTTACGTTGAATTTGCTGATATACAATACTTGACTTTTATACGAAAATAAACAATCATAACAGCAAAAATAGCTATCATATCAACCCTTTTGAATTTTCTTCAATGAATCAGCCGCACCGATTTGGTAGTGTAAATTACCAATATAAAGACCGTCTTTTTCGTTATAGATTTAGAAAAATGCACCAGGTTGAACAAGCCTTCTCTATTCAAGACCATCAGCTTTCTAAACCAACAGTTAAAAACCTTCTGTTTTTTTTAAAGATGTCAAACTTGGGGTTACAAGTGCGTCAGGCTGCACCCGCAATCGATCCGGTGGTGGCGGATTATGCTGTTGGCTACATTCAGCACATCACCGAGTCTACTGAAAACTCAGTCTCTGCGCAGCAACTTGATATTTCAAGAGAGGTTAGCTTTTTAAGCGAACTGCTGAGAAGTGCCGGTGGTGAAACCGGTAAGGTGACCAGTTTCACCCAGAAACTTCAAGACTCTTTGACCAAAAAACTTGCAGAGAACCAGTCGAAGAACTCTGTCACAGGTGACACCTCCAAGAGGCTACTGGATATTGATCTTATTCACAACCAGCAGAGAGATCTAGACAGTTCGATGGCATTGCTTCAATCCACTAAGGATATCGGCCATACTGGAAGAAAGATGGAGACCCGTGTGGATCTAAAGAAGCTGCAAAAGGCCGAGGCTAAGATTGCCAAAAAGATAGCCAAGAAACAGAACAGATACGTTGAATACGAGGCCTCAAAGCTCTTGAACCAGACCCAGGATGATTACGAGTCCTTCTTCTTGAAGGTTAACCCTATCGAATTCGGCTCAGCCGCTGGTAAGTCCAAGGATATCAAGGTGGAAAACTTCGATCTTTACGTTGGTGAAGGCCAGAGAATTTTGTCCGATTCCACCCTTACTTTGGCTTATGGAAGAAGATACGGTTTGGTTGGTCAGAATGGTATTGGTAAATCCACTTTGCTGAGAGCTCTATCCAAGAGAGAGCTGAATGTCCCCAAACATATCACGGTTCTCCATGTTGAGCAGGAGATCGTTGGTGACGATACCCCAGCTCTGCAGTCAGTTTTGGACGCTGATGTGTGGCGTAAGCAGTTGCTGAGCGAGGAAGGAAAAATCTCCGAGCGTCTTGACGAAATTGAGAACCTGAAGAAGGAGTTCGATGAGGAATCGATAGAGGTCAAGAAGCTGGAGAATGAGTATCTTGACTTGGAGTCGCATCTGGAGGAAGTCCACAATAAGCTTTCTGAGATGGAGAGTGACAAGGCCGAGGGAAGAGCTGCGTCGATTTTATCAGGTTTGGGTTTCTCCCAGGAGTCCCAGCATCAGGCCACTAAGGACTTCTCCGGTGGTTGGAGAATGAGACTTTCTCTTGCCAGAGCGTTGTTCTGTAAGCCAGACCTGCTGCTGCTCGATGAGCCTTCCAATATGTTGGATGTTCCATCTATCACCTACCTTGCAAATTACCTACAGACTTACCCTGCAACTGTCCTGGTGGTGTCGCATGACCGTGCGTTCTTGAACGAAGTTGCTACTGACATTATCCACCAGCATTCCGAGAGACTAGACTACTACAGAGGATCGAACTTTGACTCGTTCTACAATACCAGAGAAGAGAGACTCAAGAACCAAAAGAGAGAGTATGACAACCAGATGGCTTACAGAAAGCACTTACAAGTCTTCATTGACAAGTTCAGATACAACGCTGCCAAGTCCTCCGAGGCGCAGTCCAGAATAAAGAAGTTAGAGAAACTGCCGATACTGGAGGCACCTGAAGAGGAAAAGGTGATAACTTTCAGATTCCCTGAACCTGAAAAACTGTCTCCTCCGATCTTGCAGTTACAAGGAGTCACGTTCGGCTACTCTCCTGAGAAACTTCTTTTGAAGGATGTGGACATGGACGTCCAGATGAACTCTCGTATAGCCCTGGTTGGTGGTAACGGTTGTGGTAAGACCACGCTTCTGAAAGTTCTAATGCAAAGCGTTACTCCGCTGGATGGCTCTGTCTCGCGAAACCCTAGACTGCGTATTGGTTACTTCGCACAGCACCACGTGGATGCAATGGACTTGAACCTCAACGCCGTGACATGGATGTCTCAGACGTATCCTGGCAAGACTGACGAAGAATACAGAAAACACCTGGGTTCCTTCGGTATCACCGGTTCGCTTGGTTTACAGAAAATGCAGCTTCTTTCCGGTGGTCAAAAGTCGCGTGTTGCCTTTGCCTCGCTATGCCTCAACGAACCACACATCTTGATTCTTGACGAGCCTTCCAACCACTTGGATACGTCCGGTCTGGATGCTTTGACGGAAGCTCTCAAGAATTTCAAGGGTGGTATTCTGATGGTGTCGCACGATGTTTCTATCATTGATAGAGTATGCCAGGAGATCTGGGTTAGCGAGAACGGAACCGTTAGGAGGTTTCCAGGTTCTATTTGGGACTACAAGAAGTACATTCTTGAAAGTGCCGATGCAGCTGGTGTCGTTTCCAAGCATTGAACAGAGAATTTGTGTCACTTAAATCATGAACATTATACAATGCAATGGAGCATGTTTTTCACATCAACGTAGACCTTGCGCCAACCTTATTGCTTGCGGATCCGTCTTTCATATTGCCATCACGACCGTTAATGAACTGGGAGTAGATGGCTTGGAGCTTTCTTTGCTCACTAACAGAAATACTTGGTTTGGTCTCTTTCAAGGAAAATTCAAAGTCCGCATTCGTGACATGAATGGTGTTCATGGCTTTAGATGGAAGATCTCCGTTTGAATCCTCTTTCTTCTCCTCACCCACACTGTTTTCCGTGAGGCTTTGTAATCTCTTATAGATCTCAGCCCGTTCTTTAGGCTTAAGTGATATACTGTTCGATTTTGCGTCTTCCCTGAAGGAGAAGAACTCGATATCCTTTTTGCTTCCATTGGCCTCGTTGCTGGTATCACCGACAAATTCGGAACGGGCCAACCTGGTATGAACAGCTCTCAGATAGGCATTGTAGGATAACGCTTGCAAATCAGCACCCGAGAAACCTGGGCATCTCTTACTCACATCAGCAAGATTGACATCAGCAGAGAGGGTCATGTTTCTGGTGACACTCTTGAGAATATCCAGCCTATCTGCGGCATCTGGCATATCACAGATCACACTCTTGTCCAAACGACCAGGTCTCAAAAGAGCACTATCGATGAGGTCTGGACGAGAAGTCGCGGCCAGTACATACACACCATCAAGACCTTCCGCTCCATCAATTTGGGTCAGCATCTGGTTGACCACACGGTCAGTAACACCAGTCGAGTCATGGCCTCTTTTTGGCGCAATGGAATCAAACTCATCAAAGAACAGAATACACGGTTTCGCAGCCTGTGCACGCTCAAACAACTCTCTCACCGACTGCTCGGAAGCACCGATGTATTTGTTGAGGATCTCTGGTCCTTTAATGGAGATGAAATTCAAACCACACTGACTGGCGATTGCTGAGGCCAGAAGCGTTTTACCACAACCAGGATAGCCATATAGCAGAATACCAGACCTCAATCTCAGTGGACAATTGGCAAAGATCGGAGCGTACCGTGTTGGCCATTCCAGGGTCTCCAAGAGAATGGACTTGGCTTCACGTAATCCTCCAACATCCAGCCAATCCACCTCAGGCTTCTGAAGCTTAGCCCCTCTTAGAGAAGACGGAACGTAACCTTGCAAGGCCTTTTGAAAATGAGCATTTGTAATTTCCAAATCATAGACATCAGAGTCCTGCTCATAAATATCATTCAATAAGTTGTGATGTGCTCTTTCAGCGAGAATCCTCAAATCAGCGGCCAAGTAACCCTCTGTTTCAATAGCGATGTCCTTGAGCAAATCCGATTTTGAGGAGATGGAGACATCAAGAGACATCAAGTAGCTCTCTAGAAGCTGTCTTCTGGAGTTCTTTTCAGGAGCCTTCAGGATGAAATCTTCCTCAAGGATTCGGGTGGAAAAGAGCATGTCGTTAACACTCTGTTTTGATCTAGAAGTGGCCAATATCGACAGTTTCTTGCTGCTGACAGCACTCGAAACCATACTCGCCAACCTTCCAGATATGACTGTGGAGACACCCGTGTCGGAATGTTCAGTTTGTGCAGGAAACATCGAGTCCAGGTTTTCCAAGACCAACAACGTGGGCGATCTCCAGGTTGCCTCGTTGACCGTCTTCTCAAGCATAGTTTTGATGGCTGCAAAATCAGCAGGCAGACTCTCGCATGAAATGAAGGAGATGTAGTATCCTGTGGCATACAGCTGCTTTGCAATCTCATGGCTCAACAACGTTTTACCACTTCCAGAAGCACCATGTAGAAGCACACCAGAGCTGGACCTTTTAAGTGTTCTGATAACTTTCGATATGAGCTCTGATTGGCCCACCGCAACAACCTCATCATTTTCAAGTTTCTTGTCTGGTTTTCCTGGAATAAACGACTCGGGTCGCAAAAGGTCTTCTCCGATCTCAATCTTGAACGTCCTTGAAATTTCAGGAGCCATTGGAGCTAGCCATGCTGCTTTGGAATTTTTGAACTCCAAAATTCCGCCATGAGGAAGAATATGTTCATCCAAAGAAGGGAGTTTCATTCCATTGGTGAGAACAGCTCTGCTGAACAAACCCATAGAGTCCAAGAGCTCCGAGAGTTTGACACGCAAAGCAGAATGGTTTGCCTTCAGAGAGATCGCACCGTTTTCTGGAGTAGATGTGATGTATTTGTGGATAACCAGAGTCGAAGGAGTTTTACCCGAGAGTATTCTGGAGGGCTCTAACAGTAGTAAATCGCCTATTGTGTTGTCGATACCAAGAGCAATGGCCATCATGCGAGATACGGCAACGTCGTTTTTCGAGATAAGATCGCTGGGAGTCAATTGAGCAATGATTTTTCCAGTTTCCAATGTTGTTCCGGTCGATTTGGCTGTTTCTGAAGCGTCTGTGCCGTTTTGTTTTAGATTTTTTGAGCCAGAGCCGGCAATGAGTTCCTTCAACTCTTTGTTCAACAGTCCGGTCTGAGGACTCATTCCAGGACCAGCAACAACGGATACCTGGACATAAGCGGGCGTTCCTAGATTCGGGAATGACAATCGGTTCACGTATATCTCGTAGAGTGTTCCGCTTGAAAGGGCCTTGTATTTGGGGTGAGGCAACGGTATTGACCTGGCCAGACCATACGAAGCCCCGCTTTGCGGAAGGGATCTCCGGGCAGAAGAACTGATAGACCTCTGGCGAGTTTTTGGCTGACTTCCTGATCCATTAGAGCTATTTGCACTCTGTCTTCTGCGCGCTCTTGGGGCAATATGCAACTCCGTATCCTGAACCAGCTTGGCAGCACGGACCTTTCCACCTTTCGAGGTGATGCTTATCACCTTCAGTTTGGCAGTTGCCAAAGGATTTGGAAATGCAATGATATTCAAGCCGTCCGTAACACATCGGGTGGTGTTTAAAAACGTATTTTCAATGTTCTGGGCATACGTCTCAGTCCATTCCCAGTCATCTGCAGAAGCCGGTTCCAGTTCCACGGTAGTAGCAAACTCCAACGTTACCGGACATTTCAACAACAACACAGTGTGCGGTTTAAGTCCCAGAGATTCAGCATAGTCTCTGTCCATTTCAATGGTGCCATTTTTGCAACCACCACCAGTCCAGCCCACGTAGAAGCTGGGGGCTTTGGCCTCTTGGAGCTCCACCACCACGTCCTGGATGGTCTAATAAATGTTAGTCAAAATGAATGCCACATGCACAAATGCTTTTTCCAAATTCTTCGACTCACGATTCCTCCCGATAACAAAACGTCAGCCACATCAATTGGCAGGTTCACCAGGTTGGACCGCAAAGGCTTAACTACCAGTTGTACCACCTGATCCAT
>NW_019172952.1:823523-943015 GCF_000576695.1 Kuraishia capsulata CBS 1993
TTAACTACCAGTTGTACCACCTGATCCATAACGAATGAAACTTGGTTGTAGTTAACTGTCTCGCAGCCAAACTTGCAATTATACACAGGATTCACGGCTAATTGCCAATCTCAAGGCTTAAAAAGAGACAAAAAGCCAAATTTGAAGGAGAACACCCAAACTTAAAAGTGGTGTGGGGAGCGAACAGAGGGAAATGACATCGAGGCTATTTAGACAGTTGGAGACCCGATAGAAATTGACAGAGATGATCTCAAGACGCGGAATTGACGGAGTTGAAACATTTAGAGATGAGTGCAATGGGGGCATAAAATCGAAATATTTCTAATAGATTTTTGCAATGGCTATCCAGTTTCTACTAGCCCTGAACAGACAGGGGAAGACGAGGGTGTCGAAATGGTATGTGAATGCTAGCGACGAGGAGAAATGGAAGACGGAATCACAGGTGCACAAGCTGATATGTTCAAGAGACCACAAGAACCAATCGAACTTTGTACAGTTCCAGAGCAGGAAACTGGTATATAAGAGGTATGCCGGGCTGTTTTTCTGTTTCTGCATAGACGTCCAGGATAATGAACTAAGCTACCTCGAAAGCATACGCTTACTGGTAGAGGTATTGGATTCTTATTTCAACAATGTTTGTGAATTGGACCTGGTGTTCAACTTCTACAAAGTGAGCGAAGTGATCGACGAGATGTTTTTGTCTGGAGAGATTGAGGAGACCTCCAAAGATGTGATACTGCAGCGGGTCCAAGAGACGGCCAAGCTGGATTGAGGTTACCGGATTTAACTGGTGTCATGTGTATATCTTCGATTATAAAAAGGCTAGACAAACACAAAAGTATATGTGTGGGAAAAAGAAGAACAAATGGAAAACTCAGTGGCACAACTCAAGGCAAGAAGAGCTTCGCCGTGAAAAGGACCTCTTCTTTCCACCAGAAAGCATATATACCCTAGTTTATCTCCTTCTCTCTCCATGGTGACAAGAACAATCCAACAATACTGATAAAGAATAGACAGAATCCATAGCGAAACGTATCCAAACACAACTCACTCGTTTTATACAGGCTTGAGGCGCTGATGATGCACAAAGGATGATCAGCAAACCACCAGTTTATCGTGTTTAAATTGAAGTTTCGTTTTTAATTATTTCTTTAGGAGTGCAGCTTAGTTCTTTGGGGCTTCCTTGAAAGAGATGGCGGCCTCCTCACCCATGGCGGAGATGATGGTGACGAGCAAGTCCTTACCTTCGTCAAACTCGGATTGGATCTTCTCTCCCAACTCTCCCTCTGGGGCACGGACATCGTCCTTGGTCTCACCGTCTTGGGTCATCAAGTTCAAGTATCCGTCATCGATGTCCAACAATTGGAACTCGGTTCTGCTAACGAAAGGAACCTCCATGTTGTGGGTGGATGGCGAAAGATCCTCCAACTTCTTGTTGGTGAAGATGTCAATGGCAACCAAGTGGACCTTGGCGTGACCGTGCTTACCAGTCTTGGAGGTAGACATGTCAACGATCTTGCACGGTCTACCCTTGATAACGACGAAACCGTTCTTTCTCAAGGCAGAACATTGTTGTGGGTAAGTGGTGGATGAACCGGCATCGGCTTGCTCAAAGTGGTGCTAGAGAAGTTAGTAACAGGTACTTGAAGTCGGTTTTGCAACATCATCGAGAGAACGGCGCCAGGAGCGAAGTTGTGGCAGATCACCAGCTGAAAAATTTCAAAATTTCAACACAAGACTTCATCTCCACAACAAGGCCGTCAGAAGCTGGAAAATTGAACCCCAAAAAGACACTACAAATCTCTTGTTTCTCAAACAAAAACTGGCGAAAACTGCTGGGAAGCACACCGAGCGTTTATTTCGCCATTAGGGTCTCGATGAGACTTTGGTCTTTGGTCATCCTCTTCTGTGGCTCAAACTCGCTGTCGTCTTTCCTCAAAGCATGGAAAAAATAGCTGGACACATACATCTTCTTCAGCAGACATGTTGGATGATTCAAGTTAAATTGATACGGGAAAAGTAGCGAATCAATAAGAGGTGTTGGGAACCAAGAATTTCAAGGGAGAGAGAAAAGAAGCAAAATTGTTATGTCGAAATTTCTCCAAAAAAATTCGCACACTTCACACGACCTTTGTGTTTTTTTGCTTGTGTTAGAGTTAATGCCAGTCCGCACGCGTACATCTGGGTCCCAACCAGGGTTACCCTTAACAGCCGCAGGCATCTACAACAACTCCGAGATAGTAGCAGATGATGGTAATTATATAGCGTTATTGGGATATGACGATGAAGCAAAGACAGCAAGGATATTTACGCGCGTAAGCCTCCCAACGCCTGGAGATCCTCGTCTATCTCATCCTGCCCTAGTCCTGCCGGAGCAGTGTATTTGCGCATTACCCTGGCCATTTGAGCCGCTTCTGGCTTACCGAACAAGGGTTGTTGCTTCTCCAACTCTCCTCGTGGAGATCTTGGGGTTGTGGTTGAAGGTTCCGATGCGTCGGAATCGGAATTCTGGGTTATGACGTTTAACATGCCCAGATTTGCTCTGCTTGCACGAGTGTGCCTCGCAGAAGTGCTGGTGAAACTCATCGGAGTCGAATGAACCTTCTCTGTGGCTTTGAAATCGGCAATTGCGTCTTGAATCGAATCCAGACCCATACTTGCACTATAGTGATTCACAAGTCTGTTGTAAGTTTTTGCATCTTCCGCAACCAACTGCTGGAACTCCTCGTCAGTCACCATGGATGAGTACTCGTCCAACGGCTGGCTGGCTACTTTGAAAAACTTAACCTTCCGCTTGGACATTTCGTCTTCTTCAGAAGTTGACTGCTCTGAGCCTGAATTCTGCACTGAATTGGAGGGGGAAGTGATAGTACCTTCTCTGGTCACGATTGGCTGGTCTACCTCGAGCTTCAAAATACCGCCATCACTAGAGCTCTTGAACACTTTCCAAGGCTTCTCGCTCTTCGCAAGGGATATGTCTAATGAAGTCTCTTTTCCCTGAAGAAGATGTTTCTGCATCGTGAGGAAGTTTTTCAGCTTCACGAGTCTGGTCACCGAAGACTCGCACGTTTGTCTGTAGGACTCAAGAGCGTTGCTATAGTATTCCTTGGTGGCCTGATTTCTCCTGTATCTGATCGAATACTCCAGTCTGAGAAGCTCGTAATCGCGGGCCTCTGCTAAGTCTTTGGCGATTTCCGCAAACTCGGGATTGTCCTCGGGATATCTGCTGCACAAGGTTGACAATTTATCATCAAGTTTGAGTATCTGACTGGTGTAGTACTCTTCTCTATGGGTTCTTGTCAGGCCGTTCAGGAAATCCATCCGCGAGTTGACAGCAGCCAGCAGTCTTCTTGTATTAGCGCCAAAAGGAGCCGGTTTTGAAGCCCTTCTCTTCTTTATGGGGATCCGTGGCGGAACATTAGACTCAGGCTCATATAGTTTGTTCAACATATCTACAGCCTCTTCTTTCGTATATTTCGTAGAATCCGATTCCTGGCCCTTTGATTTTTGTTCAGCCTCTTCAGTCGCCAAAATCTGGCACAAAATGCCGGGGGCCTCTTTCTCGTGCAATCCAGACTCTCCCATGAATCCACCATAGCGAAGGAGGATCTCATCTGGAAGCGGCACGGTATGCCGAGCGCGTTGTATCTGAATAATCACGGGAAACCGCAATTGTGGCACTCGTTTTGCCTTCGTAATCTTAAGGTCATTGAACATGATGGCCCCATCGTCTTGCCTTATCACGGCTTTGAGATAGTTGCGATACGCAGCCAGGATGGACTCACTAAACGTGGTGTGCGGGTCCAACCATACCAGGCCCTCCGAGTCGGGCGCAAACTCGTGTTTGAACATAACTGGATCTGTACTCCTATTGGTCATTGAGTCAATTCCCATATTCAGTAGCGAGAGGTTATCCTGTTCAAGTGGATTGACCATCTCCTGTTCCTCTACGGTTTCGCTTTTCTCAGGATTAGGAGCTGCAGTCTCCACCACCGGCACCGACGGTGCCGAAAATCCCATCTTCTGTACTTGTGGGACTCGACGAGCATCTGGAACAATAGGCAGCTCAGTCACGTTCAAAACATAATCGCGCGGACCTCTTCTCTTCTTGATTACCTTATCAACCTTAATGGGTGTATCACCATGCCACGAATAAACCTCATCAGAACTCTTCGAGCTCCTTGACATGGCTATATTCTTCTCAACCTTGAGATTCTTCTTCAGTAACTGCAATGATTGGTCGTTCAAAAAAAATACCGGCCAGTAGAATTTACTATTCACAGTTTGGCCTGTAGCCCCTCTTAGAATTCACTATTTTGGAAGGGTTGTTCTGGAGAAGCGGATACCCAACACAAAAAAAAAACAATTCGGGTTTGTGAAAATTACTGGAGTAATTCCTATTCCAAAACACAAATTAAATGAAAATTAACCTGGGGTTATAGCAGTGTGAAGGAAGAACCTAACAAAGCTGTCCATCTGCTGGCAAATATTACAGAGATGGTCTCGATTGATGCACCACGGGCATTACATTTCGCATTCGGCTTTTCAGGTGGGAAAACAGGGAAAAGGCGGACTGAGGGCTCAAATGGAATTTTTTTGAGTATTCACTATCGTTTTCAACAGTTATTGCCGAATTTTACAATTTTTATTAATGTTCCAGGGTTTTGGAACATATACTGCCTCATTATTAGTTCTTGACGCTTCGCTGAAGGCGGCTTCAGCATACAGCAGAGCCAAAGAACGTAATGGCGCTCAACAGCCTTGGGATTATTTGTTGTCGAAAACAAACGGTGAGATGTATTCGCCTTTAATATATTTCTGACATTCATTTTTTATATACTTGCGTTCAACGAAAACTGAAGAAACTCCACTACTAAAAACCAGGAAATCCGGGTTTTATGCAGGTCTTCATGCACATTGACAGCGAACGGGATTTTGGAAACTGCTAGTTTCAGTTTGTGAAAGTCATTGGCAACAAGTCAGTATGCTTGGATAAACATTATAGATAATAGTACTGAGTGATTAGAATCGTTTCACGGCAAAAAACCTTCAACTCTGGTGTTGTGAATATCCACATTGTGTTTCTTGAGCTTTTACTGAAAAAATGATGGTTCCCTTCGAATATGGGACTTCTCCTGATTGAACGATTCCTTAGTGTGGAGGACAAAAAATTGTTCTTCAAGTCTTCTCATAGTAAAAGATATAACAAGCTTTGAGATAAGATTTCAAACAGTAATAGACATACTTGGCATGGAGAGACAATGAAGGTGAGTAAAATCGAGATTTTGCTGTGAGAGTTTTATGTCAGCTTACTAATTCTTTTCCATAGATCGAAGTGGAAAGAGACAAGTTTTTGTCTAACCTTGAAGTATACCACCATCTGTGCGGTGTACAGGTGAAAAACAGCTGGCTATCGGACTCAAAGGGCACAAAAAGGCGGAAAAACACTAACCTGGCTCAGCTAGAGTCGATATCACGAGACTTGACCTCGTATCTCGGAAAAGTAGGTAGCTGTCCGTCAGACCACGAGAGACTACAAAAGAACTATGCGTGGGACTCGGACTCGTTCGTTGAAGCGTTGAAAAGGTTGAACCAGTATCCCTTGGAGAAGATTGAGAAGTTACAGATTTTGAACTTTGTGCCTCGGACGATGGTCACGTTGTACTCTCTTATCGAGGAGTGTGATCAGAGATTTGACCAGGCACAGAGCGAGGAGATTCTGGGGATTGTGAACGATTGTTTCCCAATGGAAGCGGTGGAGGGCGAAGATGAGGAGCAACAGGATATTACTATGGACTGAGAAAGAGAGGCTCAGAAGTGCTTGCGTACAGGGTCTTAGTGACGGGTTCTAGTCATTATCCATACCCAACAACCATCATGAAGAGCTTTTCCGGCAAGCTCAAGACCCCATTTGACTATACATTGCGTCTCTACAATCGCTTTAGCGGAGTATTTTGATTTCTTGTACAATAATTTTAGTTATTTTTCAGACCTGGTAGTCTCAGCAGCCTCTGGCTTGATGCCATATTCAGGCACCTTTTCATTTTTAATCGCAGATATCAGATCCGTCCAATCTGACAGCAGCTTTTCACATCTCTTATGAAACTGGAAGTCTTCTGGTCGTTCGAGTTTGGGGATCTTGATGATAGCCTTCAATACCTTGTGCAGTTTGGAGGTCTTGAGCAATTCCAGAGATACGCCTATGGTGGCCTGAAATTCTTCGAGATGAGACAGCACACTCGAACAGTGTTGGAGCTCCTCAATTGAAGGCTGTGTTTCACGGATCACCAATCCCTTTTGGAGCTTTGCACGGTACGATTTAGCCAGAGTTTCCTTCTCGGCATCGGTATAGGATCGTTTGGGTTGAGGCGTAGAAGACTTGCTAGACTTATTAGAATCTGTTTTTTTCTTTCTGGGCGAATTGGATGCAACGATCTGAGGTTCTTGTTTTGGCTTCGCTTTCGAAGACTCTTCAGCATCAATATTCAGACTTCCAATTATTTCGTCCAACGAAGGGTTTTCGAGTGCGATTTCGTAAGCCATCACCAACCGCTTGGCTTTCTTCCCACTCGACTTTTTCAAGAACGAATGGCACATTTCGGTCGTTAACGGACTCAACGTACGCTCCGAGTCCCAGTTGAAGGTGGCCTCAGCAAAGTAGCACACTGGCCACGTTCTGCCCTTCTTGGGCTTTGACTTCAGCACCTCAGGAGGTAGCGCATCTTCCGGAAACACGATAGCCGGCCAGGGCGGGAAACTTCCCAGTTTCGAAAGCACGATATCACCGGGGTTGTAAGGGGCCATCAAATCGCGTGTGTTGTAGAATGATTGAGCTGGCAAATGATCAGGTGAACGACGCGATTATACCAACTATGAATGGAAACCCGAGGAATCAATTAAAGGATCAGTTCAAAATGCAACACGACAGCTGAATATGTTTAATCTCACGGAATACCGGGAGGCGGTGTTGGAGTTTCAGGAGCAACCGGGATGCCTAGCGTGCTCCGTTTGAGGTGCCTTCTGTTTTTCTATTGGTGATGATGGGAAGCCATCGACTCGGGCTCAGCTGGAGATTGAACCGAGCCGTCTGGACAAATTTGTTACGGGTTGAAGTTTTAAAATAGGCTAAATTTATCAAGTCATCTACAAATATCGTCTACAATTTTCAAGTTTTGCGGGAAACGTTGCTGTCCTCTTGTGGTCCATTCTTCAAATCTACATTTAGCTCTTATCTTGAACATAACCCAAAGAGTCACGTGATGATCTCATCCCAAGGTCGTGCCCCAATAGACACATAGCTGACAATCTCATGTTCAAATTGCGCCCCCCCCCTTGATCTCAAGAGCATCTCCAGCCGTGCTTCTTGGGCCCCCCTCTTTTTGCGTTTTTTTTACGGTCTTGGAGCTTTTCGGTCGACAAACTCGATCTCCAGCTTGTGCCAGCAAGTTCTTGGAGCATTTTTTTGCGTTTAGCCTGATCACTGTTGAGATCCGTCGCTGGCTACCAAACCATTCCCCAAGATGGTGTCTTCCAGCACAACCTCGATTCAGACGGGGCTACCGCAGCCCACGAGTACTGGTTCAAATCCGGACGGGTTCATTGGAAATAAGCCCTCGACCGTGCTGTTTTTTGTTGCCCTGTGTATAGGTGTTTGCATTGCCGTGCTATTCATGTTTTTCACAATGAGGTACTTTGTGAGGTCCAGGTTCGGAATGTATGTTCCGGTCTCGGCGTACAATTTGGGCAATAGGACAGGGCCTGTGTTTGCTTCGGGTCGTAATGCTTTTGCTTTTTTCACGCCTGTGCAAGATTTGCATTTCGGAGATGTGACTTATATTCCTCAGAACGCCGCAGAGAGCAACGCATATGCATTTTTGATTAACAACGGGAGGCGATTCCGCAAGAAATTTCGGCTAACGAAACAGCAAGTGGATGATCTGTTTCCTGTGAAAACATACCATGAATGGGTAAATGGAGGCCAGGAAGAGGATGCGGCCAATAGGAAGCAGAACGTGATCGTTTGTGAAGAAGCTGAAGTCCCTGATACTGCTCCGGTGGAGATCACCGGTGCTTCGGAACACACGGAAACAACACCA
Source organism: Kuraishia capsulata CBS 1993 (assembly GCF_000576695.1). Taxonomy (NCBI): domain Eukaryota; kingdom Fungi; phylum Ascomycota; class Pichiomycetes; order Pichiales; family Pichiaceae; genus Kuraishia; species Kuraishia capsulata. Next base: position 831,620 of record NW_019172952.1, read on the forward strand.
TCTTCTAGTGCAGAAGGTCATTCGCATGAGGCCGAAGTTGAGCTTGAAGAGATCGATCTCACGGAGGCTTCTGTAGCTAAGAAAGGTGCTGAGCCTCCTCGCGAGCAACAGGCCCATTTCACTTCCGGAATATGTGCCATCTGCATTGACACCTTGGAGGACGACGACCAGGTGAGAGGCCTCATTTGCGGACATGTTTACCATTCCGAGTGTATAGATCCATGGCTCATCAACCGCAGGGCCTCGTGTCCGATGTGCAAGCGCGATTACTATATTCACGACGAAAACGAGGCTGATGTACCGAATGACAGTGATTCACTTCAAAATATCTATTTCCCCAGGACGACCTCGTACAGGGCTCAGAACTTGCTCGCTGCGCTTCAGAGCTTAAGGACACCAGATGCACCTACTGCGTCTGCGGAAAATACCCCTCAAGAGAACGAACAGGGTGATGAAATGGTTGATCTGGCTGACGCTGGTGGGCAAACGGGAAGTGGAAATGGTGGTACAACTAATACGGGCCCTTCATCCGGTGCGTCTCCTCGCTCACATCCCTTCAACCCGGCAGACATTGTCGATCTCGATGTGGAAGCCCAGCGGAGAGTAGAGGAGAAGTCCAAGTGGTACCATTGGATATTCTGGCGGTTGATGGGTATCACGCCGGTTGATCTGTTCAATCATTACGTCGTTGATGTGTACGAACGCAGACGCTACGAACGGAGGTCCAACCAAGCGAGAAACGCGAATCATGAGGCTGGGGGATCGCACGAACAGAATGATGTCACGATGCATGATCTAAGAGAGTCTTTTGTTCATTCATTGGTTTAAAACGGCCTCGTTAATGTCACTTTTATGTCTTACTCTTCTTATCTATACCGGACCCGCTACTAATCTTTAACGACTAATTTTGAAGTTTTTTTTTCTTTTTTGAATACTTACGCGTATAAAGATTGGACAGGAACACGAGCTAGGGCTATACAGAGGGATTTAAAAAACGGGCCTCTCTGTTCAGCTCTCTGGCGACTTCGGGTTTTTACACTAAGCGAAGCCCTCACTATGTGCTTGATTGGATCATTTCTTCTTACCGACAACGTCCCAACCACTAGTTTCAGACACCTGGAGTCCAGACACAGACTCGGTAATCTCAGCAACAGAGTCCTTCTCCGACTTCTCGGACTTCTCCGGGCTCTCTTCATCTTCGTCAACAGCCAAGACTGCAAAGGCAGATTTCCTTGGGCCGTCTTCCGATTTGGCAACTGGCTTCACAGCAGGTGCCTCAGCAGGTGCCTCGGCAGAGCCTCTGGTCCACTTAGCCTCGGGCCTGGTCTCAGTCTTGGAGTCTTTTCTCTTGAACTCTCTTCTTTTCTCACGTGGTGGAGCTTGACCTCTAACACCCCAGTCCAACTGAGGCTCGTCGCGCTTTGGCCTCTCGGCCCTTTCTGGTCTCTCAGATCTGTCGAATCTCTCCGATCTTTGTCTGGTGGCAGCTGGAGGCTTCTGGCCTCTGACATTCCATTCTGGCTCTGGGACGTCTGCCCTTGGCTCTCTTGGTTCCCTGGGTTCTCTTGGCTCTCTAGGTGCTCTGTTTCTAGAGGCTGGAGGAGCCTGTCCCCTCACGTTCCACTCTGGTTCAGGTAGTTCGTCTCTTGGTTCCCTTGGTTCTCTGGGTGCTCTGGGGGTAAATTGACGTTCACGAGCTGGAGGAGCCTGTCCTCTGATGTTCCAATCAGGTTCAGGCAAGTCCTCTCTTGGTTCTCTAGGTTCTCTAGGTTCTCTTGGAGTGAATTGACGCTCGCGAGCAGGAGGAGCTTGACCTCTGATATTCCAGTCTGGCTCTGGTAGATCCTCTCTGGGCTCTCTTGGCTCTCTTGGTTCCCTTGGAGTGAACTGGCGTTCACGGGCAGGAGGAGCTTGCCCTCTGATGTTCCAATCAGGTTCAGGTAGGTCTTCTCTTGGCTCTCTTGGCTCTCTCTGTTCTCTCATCATACCGCCTCTTCTAGGTGGGAGATCCTCGCCACGGGCAGATCCCTTGGCTGCACCCCAGTCAAAGTTCTGCTCCTCGTCTCTTGGACCACGACCAAATCTCTCGTCCTCTGGAGCAGCAACGGAAACATACACTCTTCTGCCCATGAAAGATTCACCGGAAAGGCCCAAGGCCCTCTCCAGAAGGTCTCTGGAGTTGAATGTAATGAACCCAAAGTTTCTCAGTTTGCCTGGGTTCTGTGGATCGGTTGGAAAATTCAGTCTTTCAAACTGCTCTTCGGGATGCTCTAGCTGCAAAGCATCGATGAACCACTCAGCAACGTCCTGTTCAGTACCTTCCCAAGGCAAGTTGTTCAGTCTGGCTCTGTATGGGGGTTGGTCTGGAATGGGGTACTCTTTGCGTTCAGGTCTGGAATCATCAAATGGGCGACTGGACGCGTGGGAAGAAGAAAATGGGGTATATGTCGAGGACGACGCAGAGGCTGCTCCTCTGGCGGGAATCGAAAGCGTTCCTACGTCAACTTCGTCATCTGCCCAGGATCCAAAGGTCTCGTCCGAAAGGAACGAGCCCAGATCCATCTTTTGACCTTTCTTTGGAGGTGCTAGTTGGCGCGGTTAGTATACATGTCGAGGCTCGTGGAGAGTTCACCACGAATCAAAGGTTGTGTAAAAGGTTTCGGAGGAATATTAACCCGCAAGTCCACCACACCAGATAACATACCCATTTTGTCGAATTGAAAGATTTGCACTAATTCGAGAACTTGTTTAGGAGTGGTTGAAAGATTCAAAGTCTTGTTTGAAGAGCTCCGATCGAAAATTTTCGAGGTGTCACAGAAAAACTGGCTTATGTAAGGTATGATGTAATCAAAGTCACGGAGTCCTCCGTTTTCGCCAGCCAGGCTAGAAATATCGTTGTTGAATTTATTTTTGCCTAATAGAGTCTCGAAATTTAACTTTTAAAAAGTTTATTTGTCCTTAAATATTATCTGGAACGATATTGTGACCCCTTTGGCTCGAAGCCGCATCGTAGCCGTGCTAAGCAAGGGCCGATTTGGAGATCCACTATAGCAATTCACAACAATAGCTAAACCCCCCGGATATTTGGTGATTTTACATACGACCAGAGTGTGGAAATTCTGTGAAACTTTCATCAAATTGCTGTGAGACCATCGTGAAAGTCTTTTACCCCCTCTTTTACGGTCAGATTGTGACTGCTTTTGCTAATTGAAGGTGTTCTAACCTGAGCCAACCCCATCTCCCATACACAGAGGCCACGATTGCCTCTTTCTTCGCTAAATTATCCGCTCGTGATTTTTTTTTCAATCTGATGATATAGTCCAGAAATTTTTATTGCTCTTATGAATTATATATGGAACCAGCAGGCCACTGTTGTGCTGTTGGCATTGGTCATATGGCACTACGGTACGAAGCTGCTTCTGCGGCTGTTGTTGGGGTTGAGATACTCCTACATTAACCCGTTCACGTTGAAAATTCGCAATGCTGAGTTGTGGCTGGCAGGACAGACGGTTTCTGCTAAGAAACTGCAACTGCAAATCAATTTGTTCTCGAGGAGTAAGAAGTTGATTACCCTGAGGGCTACTGAGGTAAGCATTCAGCTCGTTAAAGCAAGGACTGGTGGAGAAACCCTCCCAAAAGACAGCCAGCGAGACAAAAATGTGGATATTGAGGCTTTTCTGAAGGACCTGGATTTTGAATACGATAAGCCCTTGAAGATTTTTCCTGACCATGCAAAGCTACGATTTCTGACTACATTGATGACAAGATATCTACCGTCTACAGAGATCATTGTTCAAGACGTGACCATTGGGTTTAAAGAGTGCGAAGACATTGCGTTTTATATTGGATCTGTTGGTTTTGTTACAGATGCTGTAACTGAGTCTGACAAGAGATCTGTGTCGGTATTCTCTGGTATGATCAAGGGAGCACAGACCAAGTTCCTTTTCAGCTATGCCACGATCAAGTCCGTCACGTTCACAGACGGAATACGACATTTTCCTCTGGTGGACATGTTGAGCCTGAATTTGGGGATTGTCATTGATCTGGGCGAGTCTTCTGTGTATTCTTTGCGCTCCACCTTAAAAGCCACTGGTGTGAACATGCCTGTTTTCCCTCTTATGTGGGTTCAAAAAACACTATCGTCGCGAACGAAGCCTGATGGTGTTCCTGGCAACGATGAGACGAAGGAGATTTCACAAAAAGACGCTCTCAAGTTTCTGTATGTCGCAAATAGTTGCTTGAAGATGCTGGAAGAGGTGGATGTTTCCATCGATAGGGTCTCTGTGGATCACATTCCCATTTTATCTTCCTCAGAGATTACAAACGCACTTTCCTCAAAGCAACTCTACTCTAATGTGGACACAATTTTTGCCTCGGTTGGGCTCAAGAGCTTTTCGCTGAACTTCTCCAAGCTCCGATTCAATAATGCTGGGTTCGATCTCCACTTCGATAAGCTTGATAAACCGGTACAGTTGCTGGTATCTCTTTCCAGTGCCAGGGTTTTGTTGGACCTATCCCATTGTTCAAAGGCTACGAAAGGACAGCCTTGTACAGTCGAGACCTTTACTGTTCCCAGCATGAACTGCTCCATCAACTCCAACGTTCTCTTCCAAGGACTCAAGGCGTTGTCAAATGGGAAATCTTCTCGTGCAATTCTATCCGTGGATTGTACTCTGTGGAATCCTATTATGGATATTTCAGCCGTTCATCTGGGGCTTTTGATCTCCAAGTTCAAGGAGATATCATATCTGAATGATATGGAACAATCTCCAATACCTTCAAAATCACGCGGCGAACATGGTGTGAAACTTGAAACGTTGATGCTGGCATATTCGAGATTGTTTACATTGGCCCCTCCATCGTTCGCTATAAGATTTTCGGTCGAGAAACCAACTTTCATCCTGAAGCATGTTGATGAGACTTCAAATAGCATATATATGCTGGTAATTCGTCCGTCGATGTTGGGTGCAGTGGTTCACTCGTCAACTGAAAGAGACGAAGACGACTCTTATGGACTTGAAGTTCGGTGTATCGCTTCTCAGCTCGACGTCACCTTCTCTAAGAAACGGTATGATTGGGTACAAGAATCAGCGGGTCTTCCTGAGAAAGCCGCCGTGAAGAAAATTGCAAGCTTCAGAGACGTCAAGTTCAATGGCCAATGTGATATCAAGCCAGAACTGGAATGTTCTCTCAGAGGAGACTTTGAACGCTTTTTTGTGGATCTTTCTGAACTCGAGACTTTGGACGGTATTGCAAAAATCTTGGACAGTGTCAGCAGCAACATAGATTCCCCAAGGTCAGGGTTGAAGAAACATTCCAGGAGCATAAACTTTGATCAGATTAAAGAGATGCTGTTCAGAGATTTGCCGAAATGGGTGAAGAAGTTTGAACTTCATGGCCGCGAATTTGAGGCCAAACTGGGATCTAGGTCGGTTTTGTTACCTGCCTCTCTTGTCACCCAGGTGAACATCCCAGGAGGAGGTGATCGAGTAGGTGGTTCGTTCAGAAAAGTACACGGCAATGTTGGATCCTGGGATGTGGTTTTGAAAGGGACACCCTCTGATCCTTCAACAGCAGATTCGGATTCGCTTACAAGCTCTGCCGATAGTTCACAGCATGATTCATTCCTGGACTTTTGGCGTTTCAATGTGGGTATTCACAACGTCGTTGCTGATACTATGATAGAGAGAGCTCCTAAAGATGACCAAACTTTAGATGAGATGAAACTCAAGAAAAAGGTCTTTTTGCGTTTTCCTGAGCTGTTGTTGGTGGTCCGGGGAGCTTTGGATCTCACAACTAAGAGGAACGAGATTCTGGTAGACATTGTGTCGACCAATCTGGTTTTGGACTACAGTCTTGCAACCCATTTCATCATAATGTCGTCCATTCATCTACTCAAGAACACAATTATCAAGACAAAGGGGTCAAATGAATCCAAGAACATGCATAGCACCGCTAAGAATGACATCATGCTTAATCTCAAGCAGGCTTGGAGCATGATTAGAGCTCGTTTCTCCAACAACCAGACTTTCATAACTCTAGGACTCCCTGGTGACTTCAGCATGAAGCTTGACTTTGCGTCTTCCGATCTCGTTATGGAACCCGATTCACCTGTGGTGTTTACTAATCAGTCCGCGAGAATGCATGTTCAATCCCCTACAATGCAGGGATACTGGTCCCGGTTCTTGACATTCCAGTCCAATGAATTGCTGTTCCATTTGGACAAACTTATAAAGGGTGAAATCAACTTCCAGGGAGAAATGGTGAACAATGTGGTCGAGCTTATGAATTCAGGCTCGGTGATGACAATCCCCAACGAGTTTGTCATTCACAAATTGTTTGACTCGCTGGGAACTTCAGTTAAGGTGCTTAAACAGATCCACTACAGTTTGAAGACAAATTCAAACGAGTCTTGTATGAGTGCAAAAGTGATGAAGCCTATTGCGTTGCCCAGGATGAGGTTGAAGACCAGACGGTTTGCATTTGGTATGGTGGATGATCCATTTGAAGTGGAACTGGGCATGATTTACCAACTGGGATTACTGGAACAGCGTGATAGATTAGCGAAGATTGCTGAGTTCAACGAAAAGGTCAAGGAACTGATGAAGGAAGATACCCCAAGTCCACTATTCGAAAGTCTGACCCGTCTTGATGAGAGAGTTGCTACCGACACAATTGCCCATGTTAAGCGAAAGAGCTCCCGGAAGGATTTGATTAGTCCTTTGAGCAGACATGACCGGCCTCATACATCTGCTACATTTCCAAGAAGTCCTCGTGTACGGTCTCAATCTCGTGGTGGAGCTCAAAGGCTGATTGATGAGCTCGATCATAAGATGTATGTCTTGAGAAAGAACTTTCAGAAGTCCTGGCTGAGATTGGTCCAGGACTTCAGGATAAAGAGAGAGCTTTATGCTAGGGAAAATGGCAAAACTCTCTGGAATCTTGTACATGATCATACAGCGTCACCAGAGTTCAACAGCCACGTCCTGGCCATGCCTGATAACCCTCATCTTTTATCGGTGATAATTGAGGGAGCAGAGATGATTATCAAACAGCCCACTTTTCCCTTGGAGAAACTTCCAGATTTCATATACGAAGAAGGAAAGGGTGTTCCGAGAGAAACAGAGTACAGTTTGCTGTTGCCCGTTTCGTTGGAAGCAAAGGCCAGAGAGGTTAGGGCACATATCAGAGACTATCCTCTCCCTCTGTTATACATGCCACCACCATCTCAGCCCAAAGAACCAGCTATACTGTTGCGAGGAAACTTTGTCGTAACGGAACAGTTCTACGACGATCCTTCAAATGTTCGACATGTGCATGTTCCACTTGTTCCGGGATCACCCCATGGAAGCAAGTTCTTTTCTCTTGATGTTCCGCGGACCGTTGCTTCTGTCAAGATCATTGCAAATGCCAGTGTTGATGTGCTCACAGACCAGCCCACGACATTTACCTGGGGTGTTTCATACACTCCTGCCATCCAGCAGATGATGATGAACTTCGATGCCTTCTCTAAACCGCAGCTGGATCCCTCGGAGAAAATAGGTGTTTGGGATAAGGTAAGGTCGATTATGCATGGACACGCTGTTTTACGCTGGACAAACGAGAATGAGGTCCGTGTGAATCTGAAGGGCTCAAGTGATCCATACGAAGTTCTTGGAGGTGCCGCAGGTTTTGTGCTGAGTTTCAGGAAAAAGGTTTCAATTGAAGTTAACAAAACTGGGCATTCAAGGGACTTCTTGGTGGTGGATGCCAAAGAAGTATTATGGGCTATTCCCAACCTTGTATCTCAAGCCTTACCGGTATGGTCCAACAGGAGCTCGAAATCTGTTTTCTTGCCGAACTCAGACACTTTCTTTGCTTCCTCTTACGGTTACTTCTTAGATGACACTCAGAATCAGAGTTATCCGGAAAATGCAAGGGACGTCATGAAAAATGACTACTATGCCAAAGTTAACTTGAAGCTATACGGCCAGATACGGTTTAAATTGGGATTTCTATTCGAAAGAAAGTCGCCTGATGGTGGTAGGTCTTCAGACTTCATTCCACACTATAAAGTCAAGTTAACCAACGCGGAATATGTGAAGGGCTTGGACCATTACGATGCGTACGACGGGTTCAGAAGCGAGTACATCCACATGGCATTTTCTCTGATCGCACCCCGGTCCGTCAAGGGCGAAGATGATACCACAGAATCCTCCAACAGCATTCATCTGTCACCTAATACATTCAACGCTTTCTTTAGTTGGTGGAACATGTTTGGCGGAGATGTCGGTCTGCCCATCAGAAATGGCACTCTCTTTGGTCCTAAAGAAGCAACCAAAAAGTTTGGTGCGCATCTTTTCACCATCAAGTTTCAGTTTTTGCTGGAGCCTCTGTTTCTATTCCACGGTTACCGTGGTGACTTGTCGGAGCCTGCTACAGAGGGAATTGTTGATATGGTGGGCCTTAAGGCAAAGATTGACAGTTTCTCTGTAGATCTGCATCAGAGGAAGGAGGTTATGGTGAAACGAAACAACGAGCTCAACACCTCGCAGCAAATCATGAAAATGAAGATGTATCTTGGTGAAATACTGCTCACCGACGTGGATATTCGTGCTGTGGAGGCTTTATTTAAGCTGGACTTGGATACAAGTGGCCACGGCGAGCACGTATTGCGAGTCTTTGATGATGATGAATCCTGGTTCGATATTCAGGACACAGAGGAGGAAGGCCTCACTTCGGTGAAAGGTATGACTTCTTCTGCAAGGATCTTGCCATTTTTATTTGCTCCGATGATCTCTTACAAGCGAGATACCGACCATGGAAAGACTGGCAACGAGAGTGACCCACAATTCAAGCCATTTGGAGATGAACCTTCACACGACTGTACGCTAGGAAAAAACTCTCATGATAGGCCACACGATGAAACTTGGGTATCGTCTGATCCGGTGATTGTGAAAAACATAGAAGAGGAAGAAGAAAACCTAATTTCCAGAATGAACCACAAACTAGAGAATGCGGACCAACTCTACAACGAGGTTGTGAGTGATGCGAGCTCTACAGTTGAGCAGAAAGCGTCAGAAGCTGTTTTCAACAATGTTTTTGCTCTAAATCATATTTTGTTGAAGTGGAACTGCAATGTGCGTAATCTGGTGTTCAAGTACTTTCACAACCAAGGTGTGAGAAGAGCATATAGGAAGTACGGAAAATATCAGGTGTTCAAGGTTGCAGAGGAGGCTATCGATGCCACTTTGCGGAGCAGTGCTGGGACTGAAACTGAGGAATCCGACGATTCTTTCAAGTATACCGTTGATGAGACAACGTGCACCGAAAGGGTGGCCAACTTCGAAGAAGACTTGCGGAAATTTGCAGAGGGTTTCGGCTTTACTCCGAAGAACGATTACTCCATCAGCTTGGTGGAGCCGCAGATCCAACTTTTCACAACAGAAGACTCGGATTCATGCGCTTTGGTTACTTCTCCCAGAATTGATCTGAACATTGTTTCAATAATCAAGCAATTGAAAGACACAGAGGGAAAGATTGTCGAAACTGTGGAAGATGAAACCATTCAGACAAGATTTGGATCATTTCTCAAAGATGCCAATGTATTTGTGTTGTATAAAGATGACGTTGAGATGATATCATCCTATTCCTTACCTTCCTATGGCTCCAAATCGAATTGGCCGCCTTGGCTCTCTCACGAGGTTCCTCCCGACTTTCTTGAAAGCCACATGTTGCTAGAGAAAACATCTATGGTTATCAGGTACGATAAGGTGGACGTACTGGGATTATCCAGTCGGATAGGCGAGAAAGACAGAATTATAGTCGATGTTCCAAAAGTGGCTGCCTCTTGTGATTCTAAGCAGTACTTTGCGTTCTTCGTTCTCGTGGTCGACCTGTTGATCTATTCGGAGCCTTCATCGCAACGACTGAACGAGCAACTGCAAAAGCTGCTATTGTCGACGGATCTCTCTGACTTGGAGGGTGTAAGGACCCAGATCAGAAAGTTGCAGAACGAGTTCGCTGCTCTTCGTGTCATCTCCAAGAACTTTGACTACAGGAGAAGCATTCTTTCCGAGGAGGAATTCGATCTGGCTACTGAGATCAGAAAAAGAAAGGCCGTTGTTTCGCGTGAGCTCTTTCTTTTGGTGAATCTGGTAACAACGGGTGCTTCCAAAGAGTCGGGAGTAGAGTGGACTATCAGGGCAGATGAGATTGGAGTGAGCATGTTGGAGAGCAACCGCAAGGCTTTTATTGACCTTTCCGTCAAAAAGGGCACCTTCAGAAGGATTGAACAATCTGGCGGTTTTAACACCAACGTTATCGAGGTTGGAATTATCAATGCCTCGAACAAGTATGATCAGGCACTGTTTCCAGAACTGCTTTCAGGTTTTGACGACAAGTCGGAGGATACTCCTCAAGGAAAGAACCAGATTGAGCTATCATGGGCTATGGAGTCGGCTGTTGGTGGCATAAAAATTATTAAAGACTTTGATATCAAGCTGCAACCTTTGAAACTTCAGTTGGACGAGGCAACTGGTAACAATATCATGAACTATGTGTTTCCATACGATCCCGACTTTGGTACTGTGAATCCTGCTGCTTACGCTCAGAATGATATCAAGGACAAGTACCAGGAGGAAGAGTTGCATAATGATCTGGAAAAGGCCATGAGCAGAAGAAATAGCGACGTCAGCTCGGAGAGACTCGTCATGGAGTCTTCGATTAAAAACTCCTTGGATGGAGTCATTGATGAAGAGGAAGATGTGGAAAGCACCAACCAAGTGGAAAGCTCTGATAGTTCCGACTCGGACGATGATGAGAATATGACCCAAATGGTCAATAGGGCTTCCTCTTATTTCAGTCTGGTTTCTGTGTGTGTTCACAGCGTCACTCTGTGTATCAGCTTCAGAGGTTCTGGGCTGAAACGACTCATCAACGTGTTTGAGTTCGTTCTCAGGGTCCCAACTTTTGCGTTTGAAAACAAGCTCTGGGGGACCATAGATCTCGTGAATCACCTTAAGAAGGTGGTGATCAAGGCTTTGCTCGCGCACAGTTCCTCTCTCCTTGGCAACAAACTGAAAATTCACTCCCGCAGACGAAGACTGATGAAACAGCTGAATCTGAAAAGACTACAGAAAGACATCAATAAATAGCATATGATACAACTCACCATATAAGAAAAACTCCGCTACCGCATAAAACCATCGTTATTCTAATCGAAATGGACCTGGACATGTCTCCTTTTGTTATCCGCATTGACCGGTGGAGAGGCTGTGTTTGTTCTTTTCTTGGCCTTCTTGTCGCTTCCAGGCGACATTTTGTCTTCCATTGCCAGCTTGGAAGGATCAAAGCCCGGAATCCCGTTAATTGAGGAACGCTCGAAGGAGACCAAACTTTTCAGCTCCTCGATATCGAAGGTCTTGATCTCAGGCTGAACTCCTTCTCTGGGTGGCCCAAATACCAGCGGCGATAGATCGCGGTCTTTGGGTATATCATGCTTTCCGGGTAACTCCGTTATATGATTCTTATATGATTTCCTCAGCTTAACTCCTTTTTTGCCATCTGGATTCGTTCTGGCGACTGAGTTGGATACCGAGTCCAGAGCATATATCCTTAGCAAGTCTTGCTTGAAAGATGGCCGCATCGGCTCGTAGGTTTCTAATTGGGTTAGTCGTCACATGTCATTATTACAATTGAACATTACTGCACTCACGATTGGGATCAATATAGTACCAATGGCCCTCATGTTGTTCCATTGTCGTTGTTGGTGTGTCCAGTACTATACACATTATCTAATCAGCCACTCCGCATTTCCTCAACTAAAGTGGCGATGGTCGTGTGGCCATATACTTTTTCGTTTTTGCACTACTTGTGTGTGAATCCCAATTTCTTTATTTTCAGTCACGTGGTAATATTCAGGGCTGGAAACCCCCTCATCATCTCTCCCTTCCCTCTCTCCCAAAGAAAAGTTTCAGACCTTCAGCTAACATCTTCAATTACAATATCATCACGATTAAGTCTATAATATCAAAAGTATGTGTTGAAAACAGGTTGAAAGTTGGGTTATTGTATCCAGGTAGAAACGATGGATTGATTTCATTTACTGGTTTCCATTTGTTCATTGCGAGGAGGCAGATATGAGAGAGAGAGCCAACAACCAAGTCATCCGCTCATCAAGAGGACAGCTGAAGGGATCACCTGGGACCGATTACTGTATTTGTTGTTTGTTTCGGTCTCCTTGAAGTGCGAGCGTTTGAGCTTAGGGCAATCTATCGCAAAAAAGAGTCTCTATTTGCTGTATTCACAGTCTCCGAAAAGGCCAAGCAGGCGGTTGGTTTTCGCCTCCAAGGGAGTCTGTTTTTCACTGCTCAATGTGTTCTGTTTCGGCTAATACTTCGTTCTCTCATCGGGCAATACAATAACTCCAAATTTTCAGTGCGGATCTGTTGAAGATTTTGCAAGTACTAACATTTTCTCTAGAATGGCTGCTTCATTACCACACCCAAAGATTGTCAAGAAGCACAAGAAGGCTTTTAAGAGACACCACTCTGACCGTTATGACCGTGTTGGTGAGAGCTGGAGAAAGCCAAAGGGTATCGACTCTTGTGTGAGACGTCGTTTCAGAGGTACCATCTCCATGCCAAAGATCGGTTACGGTTCTAACAAGAAGACCAGACACTTGATGCCATCTGGCCACAAGGCTTTCCTCGTTTCTAACCTTAAGGACTTGGAAGTCTTGACTTTGCACACCAAGACCTACGCTGCTGAGATTGCCCACAACGTGTCTGCTAAGAACAGAGTTGACATTTTGGCCCGTGCTAAGGCTTTGGGCTTGAAGGTTACCAACCCTAAGGGTCGTGTTGCTTTGCAAGCTTAAAGTGTGTTATATAGGCTAATTTAACAAACAAACAAAAACTCACAATTTTCATGTTTTAATAACGAGTATGCAGATAGAGAGGTCTTTGGCAGGCTATATTGCCGATGTTGAGGATCACCTTGGGCACCACCTTGAGGACGACATTCTTTTGACCAAGAATTCTTGATGCCCAGCAGCTTTCCCAGATGATACTTCTATAATCATTAGCATCATCTTTAAAATTTATCCAGAGAGCTTTCTCTTGCTTGTTTATAAGCTATTTTAGAATATTACCAACATCACTTAGAAGTTAAAGCCCTCAGCGAGTCCTGATGCAATGAACATCGCGAGCTCTTCGAGTCTACCTAGTCCAGCATAGAAAGGAAGTACAAAATCAAGGACTTTATATATCTCTTGATGTCTGCATGGAACGACAGATGTAGACATTTTTGCAAACCACCAAGGACTCGATCAAAACGTTGACTGGAGTGTCTGATTCAATGTCGAGGTCATCTTGGCTTCGGACTAAAAAATTGCAAAAATTAGCGGGTTTAGCTCAGTTGGGAGAGCGCCAGACTGAAGTTAGACTTCGGTCACATGGGTAATCTGGAGGTCCTGTGTTCGAACCACAGAACTCGCACTTTATTTTTTGTTTTTTGCAGTTGAATCGAGTTTTTTCTGTGTTAATGAGGCTTGAACGAAGCTTTTTTTTTTCTAATTGTTACAAAAAGTTTCTGTTAAAGAGTAATCAGGTTCATTACTCTGCCCAAAGAACCAGGTTTAGGAGGACTGGGGAAAGGATAGGGCTATGAACCCCACCACCACTGACAGCAGAGTCCAGACAACGCCCAACTGGAGTCTCTTAGAGCTAGCACAGTCTTTTTAGACCATATAGTACCTGATAACTATACAAATAAAAGCTTAGCCCTGGTTCATTATGCTTTTGAAAGTCAAGGTAGTGTCTCTTTATCAAAATTGACATCGCGAAAAAAGGACGCGTCCATCGATTTTCAATTTAGCCCGATTGGGAAACTGTAGATTTTGGAGCGACTTTCGAAACCTTCCTTCTTTCTAAACGCTTACGTTTTTGTTTCTGCTATCCCAACTTCGAATTCGTTTCGGTTCGATTATAACACAAACATGTCTTTTGATCAAGCCGAAGTTTACAGCACTTCTGTTCTTCCGGGAGAAACTCCCACCCAGGATCAGAACTCTGAGGTGATCAAGGCCTTCAAGAGTTTCGTGTTGGAGTTCAGAATCAACAACCAGTTTATCTACAGAGAACAGCTCAGAGAAAATTTGCTATCCAAGAAATACCAATTGATCGTTCAGAATGAGCATTTGATTGTTTTTAGTGAGGAGTTGAACAAGAGATTATGTGATGATCCTTCAGAGATGACGCCTCTTTTTGAGCTGGCAATCACCGAAATCGCGAGAAGAATTACGTATCTTTCTAACGACGAGGTTCCTCACAACTTCCCCACGTGTCAGTTAGTGTTAATAACTGGTGAAAACCGAATTTCTCTGAGAGACCTGGACTCGGAACACATCTCCAAAATCGTCAAAGTGTCTGGAATCGTCATTAGTGCTTCTTCCTTGAACTCAAGAGCCACGGTTGTAACTCTGATGTGTCGGTCCTGCAAACACACGATGATTCTGAAGGTGCCTCAAACTTTGGGAGCTCCACAATTCCCCAAGTCTTGCCAGGCTGCTCTTCCACCGGATCAGAAGAAAAGTGAATGTCCTCCAGATCCCTATCTTATTGTGCACGATAAGTCCACGTTCATCGACCAGCAGGTGCTCAAACTCCAGGAAACTCCAGACATGGTTCCAGTTGGTGAGATGCCAAGACACATCATTTTGAGTGTTGACAGGTACCTGACCAACCAGGTCATTCCCGGAACGAGATGTGACATCACCGGTATCTACTCTATCTACCAGGCAAAGGTTAGAGCGCAGGGTTCGAGCAGCAACGTCGCTATCAGAAACCCCTACATGAAGGTCTTGGGTATACAGACCGACAGAGAGAACGTTGGAATTGGAGGAAACATCACCTTCACCGAGGAAGAGGAGGAAGAGTTCTTGGCCCTAGCCAGAAGTGATGACTTCTATGAAAGATTTGCCAGTTCGATTGCACCTTCAATCTACGGAAACGAAGACATCAAGAAGGCCATTACATGTCTGCTCATGAGTGGTTCCAAGAAGCTTCTTCCAGACGGTATGAGACTGAGAGGTGATATCAACGTCCTGCTACTGGGAGATCCCGGTACTGCCAAATCTCAGCTGTTGAAGTTCGTTGAGAAGGTTTGTCCCATCTCCATCTACACCTCGGGTAAAGGTTCGTCTGCTGCAGGTTTAACTGCCTCGGTTCAGAGAGACCCAAATACCAGAGACTTCTATCTGGAAGGAGGTGCCATGGTGCTGGCAGATGGTGGAGTGGTTTGTATTGATGAGTTCGACAAGATGAGAGATGAAGATAGAGTTGCTATCCATGAAGCTATGGAGCAACAGACGATTTCCATTGCCAAGGCTGGTATCACGACCATTCTGAATTCCAGAACTTCGGTGCTTGCAGCTGCCAATCCCATTTTTGGTAGATACGACGATATGAAGTCTCCAGGTGACAATATCGATTTCCAATCCACGATTCTTTCCAGATTTGACATGATCTTCATTGTGAAGGACGAGCACAACGAGAGAAGAGATATCTCCATTGCGCAGCACGTCATGAATGTTCATACCACAGGTACCTCCACTGAGAACGAGGTTGCCGGCGAGATTCCAATTGAGAAAATGAAGAGGTATATTACTTACTGCAGATCCAAGTGCGCGCCGCGTTTATCTCCTGCTGCTAGTGAAATTTTGTCGTCGCATTTCGTGGAAATCAGAAGAATGGTCAAGCAAAAGGAGGCCAACTCTACTGAAAAGTCTTCGATTCCGATTACTGTCAGACAATTGGAAGCTATCATCAGAATCACTGAGTCTCTGGCGAAGCTGGAGTTGTCGCCAATTGCTACTGAGAGGCACGTCAACGAAGCTATTAGACTTTTCAAGGCATCCACCATGGATGCCGTGAACGAGGGTAACAGCGATACCTCTCAAGTCAACGACCAGATTGGAAAGATCGAGGATGAGCTCAAGAAAAGATTGCCTATTGGCTGGTCCACTAGCTATAACACTCTGAGAAGACAGTTTGTGGAGAAGAACAACTATACGCAGTACGCATTGGACAAGGCCCTTTACGTTTTGGAAAGACGTGAGACCATTCAGTTCAGACATCAAAGATCAAACGTCTTCAGGTGTGGTGCTTGATACTGATGAGAAATACGGTTATTGGTTTTTGGTTTAGCTTTCTGTGTTGAATACTTGTTGAGATAGTTGAATTTGTGACTTGAGGCTGTACATGTAAGAGCACCTTCTGGGGCTGGCCCTCTGGGACTGCCCTCTCATCCCATTGCATTAAACAATATTGTGGAAATAATCCTTTCCCCTGGAAATACCAGCTTTTACGATGGCTGAAATCTCTTTGGGGTCTTTGGTGATTCCCGTGAGATTCTCGTAACCAGTAGATGTGACCAGAATGTCGTCTTCGATTCTCACTCCTCCGATGTACCAGTATTTTTCAACAACATCCATATCGATATATTTGGCCTTGCTTGGGTCCTTGAGACCTGCTTCAATCAAAAAAGGAGAAAAGTAACAACCGGGTTCGTTGGTGACGACCATTCCTTTTTCCAATGGTCTGCGCAATCTTAGGTAGACCAGCAACGGATCAGGATCGCTGTAATTGGCATGTCCAGCAACATCATGAGTGTCCATTCCGAGGAGATGGCCCAAGCCATGAGGGAAAAACATTGCGGAAGCCTTACTGGCGAATATCTCCTCCTCTGTGCCGTTCACAAAGATACCAAGTTTTATGAACTCCTTGATGAGAACCTTATGAGCAAGCAAATGAAGGTCTTCCCAGCTTGCGCCAGGTTTGATCCCCTCCATAGCCTCATCCTGCATTTTGGAGACTATGTTATATATCTCAAGATGCTCTTTAGTCCATTCACCGCTGATGGGGAAACATCTGGTAACGTCAGCCGCATAGCAGTTCCACTCAGCACCCGCATCAATGAGGATCGAATGCTGATTCTCGGTAGAACTATCGTTTTTCACGTAATGTAATGTCCCACAATGTGGTCCAGCACAACAAATGGGATCATACGCCATGTTTTTGGCTCCTTGTCTGACCGAATGGTACATGAACTCAGCGTGGATGTGAGTCTCGTTGGTCTCGATAGGCAAAGCTGACATCACCGCCTTGTGGCAATTATCCGTTATCAAAGCAGCGTGTTTCAGCAAGCCAATTTCAAACTCGTCCTTGGTCAATCTTGCCTCGTCAAGAGCATAGAAGAAGTCCTGGTCACCAGATTTGACCAGTGTGGAAAAAGACTTTGATTTGAATACGTCCGTGTCCGTAGTGAAAATTTCCTTGCTTCCGAAAGCCTTGAGAGATTTCTCAATCTCACTCACGTATAAAACTTCATCGACATCGTATTTCTGCTTGGCGTCTTTGATTGACAGGGGAAGACCGCTCCACATCACGTCATCGTAGTCGATGTCTGGTAAAAAGAGTGTCAACTTTTCGGACTCCAGATCAAAGGACACAAAGCACCCCGGGATCTCACATCCCGTCAGATAGTAGAAATACCTGTTCTGTCTGAAAGGAGCTGTCTGATCACAGTAAGGATAGAGCAGGAGGTCAGCCCCGCCTAAGAAAAACGCTGCTGAGGTTTCTCCACCAGGTCTTTTTGACAGAAAAAAGTCTTTCGCCTTTTTGGCGTGAGCTTTTGCTGGGTATTTCTTGCCTTCCAGTTCAGTTGGTCCCATTCTTGGATTTTCGGTGTTGTCCTGTTGAACAATTTGCTGAGTTGTGCCGTACGTCTGCATGGTCTTATCTTGAACATAATGTGGTTATGTAGCCCCCCCCTTCAAATTGTCAAGCGGCTTTTCATGCTACCCACATGAAGAGCCTACGAGTTTTTAGTTACAAAGTCCAACTCGCGCTCTCCGCAAACTTGATCATGCCTTTTAAAAGGCGACATGATAGTGACGATGAATCAGCTGTTGTCAAAAAGCTGAACATTGGGTCCGAAGAACATTCTTCAGATCTAGAGTCTGACCTTGAGAATGCTACCGAAGAACTACATTTGGGCTATTTGAAGACAATCAACAGGTCCAGATTAGACTTTGATTTTGAGAAAGTCTGTTGCATATCATTAGCTACTGTCAATATCTATGCTTGTCTTGTTTGTGGCAAATACTACCAAGGGAGATCAAAGAGTTCATGTGCCTTTTCACATTCACTAGACGAAGACCATCATGTCTTCATCAATCTGGATACACTGAAAGTGTACATTCTTCCCGAAAACCAAGAAGTCAAACTGAGAAGTGAAGTACTAGAGGATATTAAATATCAGATCAACCCGACATTTTCCCCCGAGGACATCAAAAATCTACACCAGCTGAAGGAGATCAGCTTTGATCTACAGCACAGACCTTATCGACCCGGTTTTGTAGGGCTGAACAAGATTGGGGCGAATGACTACGCCAATGTCGTCCTACAAATAGTCAACCATGTTGATGCTTTGAGAGATTTCCTATTGAAAGGTGAATTCGAGGAAGAATTGACAAAGAGAATTTCGCTGATGACGCGAAAATCATGGTCTTCAAGATTGTCAAGGCCTCATCTTTCACCTCATGAAATAATGCAGTATATCTCGGACAAGTCAGGCAAAAGGTTCTCAGCAGGAGAGCAGAAGAGTCCAAAAGACTTCCTCGTATGGATTTTAACAAATCTACATTCGGAGCTGACTCCAAAGGGCAAAACGCGCTCTCTCGTATCCAAGCTATTTCAAGGCAAGGTCAAGATCATAACGGAAAAAGTTGCTAATGGGGTTCCAACGGGCTCCAGGTTGGAATCTTCAACAAAGTACTGGATACTGACAATTGATCCACCGGCATTCACGTTATTCAAAGACGGAACGGGATTGACCCAAATTCCACAGGTGAAAATCACACATCTACTATCCAAGTATGATGGAGAGACGGCCCAGAAGCTGGCTCATGGGAACAAGATGTTCAAGCTGATAACAGTGCCACCCTTTCTCCTTATCCATATTAATCGTATGAGTGGATCTCATGGCCTGGAAGGTGTTTCGGGAACTTCCCGCAATCCAACAATTGTGAAGTTTCCTTTTGAAAACTTGGATATGTCGCCGTATGTTGAAGGTGCAACAGGACCAATCCAGTATAAATTGATTGGAAACGTGATACACCAGACCATTCCTGTGACGAAGATGGTTGATGGCACTGAAATGGCGATAGACTCTCACGTTTACAAAATTCACCTATTGGATCAAGTCCGCGGGGACTGGTTGGAGATTCAAGATTTGAATGTGAAGCCCGTGGAAAAGGAGCTGCTGTTCATGCAGGAAACTTATCTGCAGATCTGGCAGAAAGTTTTGTAATATTAATAACTAAAGTCATTTACCTTAAGAACAAACTCTCAGTCCGATGGTCTTTTGTGAATGCTCATCAGAAGTAGACAGTGGTCGTATAGTAACATCTCATAGGTGAGGCCTCTAGGCCCATATTATGGGGAGTCGCCCGCCTTCTGTCCCTTTCACAAGTACTCAAAGTCTTCAATGCTTCGTATTGTTTTGCGTGTATATAGTCAACTCTATTGAATAGCCAACGCATTCACGTTGCCTGATAACAAAGAAACAACGTTCTCTTCTATCAAGCCCTCAGCTGTCTCTCCCAAATGCTTCTTGGGATCTTGCTTACCAACATACCTCGTCTTCAGTTGCTCCTCGCTCAATTCCTTCTCCTCTTGCACCCTGGTAACGTACTGTTCAGCGATCTTAACCAATGCCTTTGCAGAGTCTTTGTTGTGTATCTCTTTCTCATTGTAGTCGTTCATTTTCAAGCCAGATTGCCATTCCTTCTTGTGTAAATTCAGCAACATGCCAATCTCGTTCGAAGTCTTTCTGTAGTCGATGTTCAGAGAGTAGTAGTTTCTGTTGAGCCCGTGAATCAGAGCCTGTATGGTTGGTTTGTTCAAATGACCCACGTTGGAAGTTGTCTGTCTTGGTTCCTGGCCCATCATTATGGCTGTAGAACTTATCGATCTAAAAGCATCGATCACTACCTTTCCCTTCACGGATTGGATAGGGTCAATCACCACAGCCACCGCTCTAGGGTTCAACTGTTCGAAGGACTGTTGGGTGTTGATATCCACCGAAGACAACCAACAACCAAATCCAGGATGCGAATGGTACCATCCCACCACCATCTCATCTCTTCCAGTCTGCTTCAACATGTCCATCATCTTTGTTTGGAACACGTCATCAACGGCCTCGACAGAAACACCAGTACCGGACTGAGGCATGGCAAATACATCGATTACATGTACGGTGAACTCGTCAACAAACTCACCCAGCATCAAACCCATCACCTCCATTGGAACTCCGGCTCTACCGTGTTTCAACATCTTCAACAGGGCTAATGACGAAATGTATACCGTCTCGGCATTGTCAATCGCTTGGCCATCTGTGGCAGCGGCCCCTCCATTGGCACCCAGACCCCCTGACCGAACCAAAAAATCGTGTAGCGAATCCATTGCAGTGTATATGAGTATAAAAAGTTACTCCTGTCACTGTAATTGCTTAAACAGTTACTGTTTGACAATTGATCGAGTAAAACGTTCAACGTGGACTTCAAGTGGCAACGCCGCCTAAGATCGAGTTTCAAGGAATAGGTTGGTGCACGTCCCTCTTGGCTTCAAAGCGGGACATGGGGAGGAGCGGCCGTATGATGGCAGCAATAAACCGTTGGAAGTATTAATTTGTGAATAATGTACATTATTATGGCTCTCAATATGTATATAAGCCCACTTCGGGCAACAGATACAGCATTTTTTTGTTGTTTATAGATTTACCTGCACCTGCCTGTTGGCAGACCTTGGGCATGCGGCTCAAAGGTCTGCTACATGGTAGGAGTGAAAGGCGAATAGTAAACCTGCGACGGATGTTCCAAGGCAACTCGTTGAGCTCTCTTTGAAATCGCATTGTGACTCTTTTTGCCTTCTTGTTCTCTTAGCACCATAGCCATGATGGTAACAATTATGGTGTCATTGGTAACGTATCTCATGGTCTTGAAAGCCCTCACGGCATTGGCATTATTCATCCTCTCGTAACACGCAACGGTTCCCTGGATCCTAAATTTCTTCAGTGCCAACTCGTGCGGTGAGTCATTGTACTGTGCAAAAATTGGTAACGTAGAATTCCTGTATTTGCGACAATATTCGATTGGTGCAGCGACATCGCCAACCGTCGTATCGTCATGAAGCAATGGATTAGCGGGATCGGGCTTGTCGTCATCTGTGATACCGTCATGAAGATGAGCGGATGGAGACTTGTTTTGGATCACCATCTCGAATGAAGTGCTTGCGTAAGGACTTGTGATAACCGAGGTGCCTAGCCACCGGATTTTGGTACCCTTATACAGAACATCGGTGTATGGTTTTCCTCGATGCGTGAACATCACGATCTTGGAAGAATAATTGGCCTGGACTCCTTTCTCATTTGGCTTCGGATACATTTCAAGGACGTATCTTTTCACTCCACATTTCAGGAATTTGCTATACACTTTGCAGATCACGTATTTGTCAGTGTAGAAGTCCTTGTATTCGGTGGGGTTGGAAAGCTTCAGCTGTTCCATGGCCAGCCTATCCTTTTCTTCGTAAAACTTGTACAAAATCATGTAAGGACAGTTCTTTCGCACCACTGATAGCGTTGGAACAATTGCATGCAACAGGGGCGTCGCTATATCTGATTTCGAGATGTACTTGATCTCCGCCTCGTTGCCTGGTTTCTTCCTCTTTGCCTTGAGCTTCTCCAAGGACTTGTACTTGAAAAGCGAGAATTCAGATGCAAATACCAATACTCCGATCTTGAAAGCCCCAGATACCACAGGCATATTTCTGACGATATTGAAGGAATCCGCGGGTCTGTTGAAGACTGTGGGGATGACGATCTGAACAGGCGTCTCAATGGGGCCAACGAGCTCATGCAATGTGTTCATGGAGTCGGAGTCGGACTCGGACTCTGAGTCAGAATTACTCGGATTGACATTTTCAAGCTCTGATCGTCTTCCTGGAGGCGTGTAGAACGTCTGGTTTGCCAGTCCCCCTAGTAATCCCATATTCCTCAACGCGTTGTTAAAGACGGTCTCCTCGCTATTCACGGAGGAGGCATCGTCGAAGGCATCTCGAGCATTCGCTTGAACGTTGGAATTTTCACCATTTTCAATACTTTTCGAATCGTCTGAATCACCAGAATCATCACGAACTGCGCTCGTTTGGGTTTCACCCCGACTCTGCTCCTTGTGAAGGTCCTTCCTGGGCTTTCTTGAAAATATAGCCATAGAACACCAAATGTGAGATACTTATTTAACAAACAGTTCACAACTTCGTCTAGTTAGATTTGAGCAAAAAGTTAACGCAGATGACTAATATCTCCGCTTGTCACGGGACATCCGTTGAGAAGGTTTAAGGGTAAGGACAGGTATGTGCACGGGCTGTGCGTCATCTCTAGCCCCCAGAGGGTGGACTAAATGGGCATGAACAGTTTGGGAGAGAAACTACCAAATTGCTTCAAATTTGGATCAACAGCAGTCACAAACTAATCAGTATTTGGTCCCTTTACTCAATTCAATTGCTAATGGCTGAATTCATACCTTCTCAAGGTGTGCCCCCGTTCCAACCGCGCAAAGATTACCAATCTGATCGAGAACCCTGTAATGATAGTGTATCTCCCATATTTCTAGATCAGGAAATACGATGCGATCTTATCGTGTCGGACAATTTTTCCCTTTGGAAGGTTTGGTCTTCAAAATGAGCTTTATCCCTCATATTTGTTCAGTTTATTTCATTTCATTTTGACTTTGTGTTTGTCTTCGCTCTATCTTAATTTGCTACAATGGTTAAGAAAATCACCTACGAACAAGCCGGGTTGTCTGGTAATCCATTGCTCTCGGCCGCCTACAAGAGCAACGGGATAGTTTTCACTTCCGGAAGCATTGGTCAGAAGGACGGTGTTTACCCAGAGGACGTTTCTGAGCAGGCCGAACTGGCAATCCAGAATCTTTTCAAGGTGTTGAAAGCTTCGGGCTCGTCTCCAGACAGAGTCCTGAAGGTGTTGCTTTTTGTTAGCAACGGAGACGATGCCGCTGCCGTCAACAAAGTGTACTCCAAGTACTTCCCTAGCAAACCTGCCAGATCTTGCATTGTGGTTTCTTTTCCAAACAAATCTGTTAAGGTGGAGATGGAGTGTATTGCCGAGGCGAAAAGCTTCTGGAAGCTTTAAGTTCCTCGAGGATGGTTAAGAATCCTAAAGAGCTTCAAGAAATTTCAGGCAGATCTCAAGTACTCCTACCCGGTCAAAGGTTTTTGCTCTAAAATCATGTTTTGAACTGAAGCTGAGTTTTTGGCTTGAAATTCTACACCTTCCTGAAGTTTGTGCTTTGAGGGCTGTTGGGTCGGGTATTATATAGAATGAGTACTTCTCTGTGAGTCAATGGACGCCTCCCCTGAAAACTTGCCAAAATAAATTATTGCAATTATGCGCAATGCCACTGATGAATAGAAAACGTATTGAAATCAAGCAAACACAAAACAGTAGAATGAAGGCGTTGCAGCTAGCGGGAATAGTAGAGAAGGTGATATAACGGATCATGTGCCAATCGTCAAAAAGCTTGTTTCTCCAGTTTCTTTCGCCCACCGTAGTCAATGATCTGCACGGTTGAGCAGAAATGCAAACCACCTTAGGATTACCTGCCATAGTTGAACCAGCCTTCCATATGATGGTACCTCCCTTTTCTTCACTGGGGGCTGTTTGGCAAGTTCTTGGCTCGAGGTTGGTTCTGGCTGTTCTGGCTGTGGATCTGAATCTGCAATCGTTCGAGCAGTGTCCGAGCTTGAAGAGCCATTTTCTGCAATGGGTTCTTGAATTTTTGTCAGTGCTTCGGGATCAATCACCGAATAGTTGTTCTCGTTACCACTCTCGTCAGTCTCAATATCCTTGGAGTAATCGCAGCACCATTTCGAGCCTTCAATCACAAACTTGTACACCAACTTGGTTTTCTTCTCAACAGACACCTCGTAAACCCAGCTCCGAGTTTTCTCGGCGTAAACCATGGGAACCACCTCCCACTCGGAGAAGGTACCCGCGGCTCCCACCGCACCGAGACTATGGTTGGGGTCCGAATACATCAACTGATATTTGGCCATGATTGTGATTGTTAATCAGAGAATAGTTTGGGTAAATTGATCCAACAAATCGCCTCAGCAAATTCCACGAAGTCACAGGGAATTGTATTCAATGTCAGGAGAACAAGAGGGTGTAAACCGCAAGTTTGATCTCAGCATCACTTTTGGTTTGCGTACCCCATGCTAGATACATAAGGCGCGAAATTATTCAGCCCCGATTTTTGTATGGGAACCGGGCAAATCGCATTTTTTCAACAAAAAATGAGCTCACAATACTAGTCAATTATTCTCAAAAAAATTATAAATTACGGGGAAGACCAGAGAGAAAAAGAGATTAATCACACTGCATAAATGAGATCACCATCTACTCGCTACAATGTGGGATAGGTAAGTTACGCAGGCATTTACAATGAAAGAATCTAAACGCGAGCCATAAGCAAAATGAAAAACAAGAATAGATGGGTCAACCATGTCAGCGAGTAGCATTAACATGTATTTGTGATACCACAACCAATTTAGTTCTTAGAATGGCCAAGGGCTGTAGTCTAACTTCCGGGTTTGGCGCATTACATGCATGGCCAAGGTGACGTCTGCAGACGGCCCTCGAACAATCTGAAGACACCAGAATACATTCCGAAACGCTTAGAAAACAGATTCATTTCATGAAAAATAGATTCAAATGGTAGCAACAACAGCTGAGATAAGTATTTCAGTAATAAAAATCTTAGATGAACCGAAAACATTCTCAGGAGAGAGACAGCCTACGGTCCCTTCGGGTGCTGCTAGTGGGGTCCCCGCAGGAGTGCGTCACTCAATGATCAGTTTTGATCTTGGCACGCTCGAGTTGCGACTCAAGATGGTAGTCGTTGGCTATTCTTCACATTTGAATCAGATCGCCGCTTGTGTCTAAGAAGTATAAAGAACACTGAAACGGTTAAGATGGCTATCAAAGGACTGGATAAAACAGTGCAAGTGTATAATGGTAAGTCCAGGCGATCAATCCAGGGTGCTTGGTCTCTAGATTACTAACCATCGCCCAACCATATAGAGAACGAAGTTAAGAGCTTGAAGGTGTTGGTCGTTCATGCTCGCTGGAACAAAGTTATCATTGATGCATTACTGGAAGGTGCCATCAACAAGATGACAAGTTTGGGGGTTGAAACGAAAAACATCTTCGTTGAGTCCGTCCCCGGATCGTTCGAGTTGCCATATGCGGTTGAAATGCTTTCGAGGACAGGAGAGCCAGGGAACCCCGGTCCATGCAAATACGATGCCATTATTGCCATTGGTGTCCTGATCAAGGGTGACACCTCACATTACGAGTATATCTGTGAGAGCGTTACCCACCAGTTGATGAGAGCGCAATCTGTAATCGCTGCGCCTATCATTTACGGTGTCTTGACATGCCTAACGGAAGAACAAGCATTGGCAAGAGCCGGTATCTCTGGAAACATGCACAACCATGGCGACGACTGGGGTGCAGCTGCCGTTGAGATGAGCATCAAGAAAAGTCGTGAGCCCAAATCTCTTGAAGCTCTGGTAACACCAAAATGATAATGTGAACATATGTTGAAATAGGCTGGGCGAATTGTGTGCACATCAAACATGGCCGGTTCTGCCGGAATTTGTCCGGTAATGAAATTTGTTTGCAGGGCTTTTATCGTTCAATTGCATTATCATATAATGTTCATAGGACATATCATAATCTTGTTCCTTGGCCAAAATTCAAGGCTATGTTCTGCGGTCAACTGTAGCGTACTTTTTTTCTGAACTCTCCCTGTCTCCCATAACTATCTACACTCCTGGTCATGTCATCATCTTCTTCTTCTTCTTCCTCTTCTTCCTCTACCATAGAAGTCAGATCCAAGGACAAAACTGCCTATTCGACAAAACACTAGCGATTAGCCCAAAAACATACTACGACGCAGTAAATGTAGTACCAAAAGAGTAGGCAATTGTTTTGGTTCGTGCACTATTTTCATGATAAGACCGGAACCCTCGGTAACCGAGGGTTTGGCCGGGCCCTACATGATGCATGATATAATTTTTCTTCTTGATTCCAAAACATTCTGTGGATGTAAGGGTTCAAGCTCTCGCAACTCCCTGGGAAAAATACACAACATATTAATGTCAGACAGTGAGGACTACATACGACAATCTGACTCAGAGGACGACGTTTCAGACTCGGGGTTTATGAGCAGGACAAAACCAGTTGCCAAACGAGCTTTTGAGGATGCGTTTGACTCGGACAAGGAAGACGGAGTTGACAGTGATGAAGAAGAGTTTGAGCAAATAGGAAAGAACAAAAAGCTTCAGAATGGCTTTGGAAGCGAAGACGAAGACGACGACGAAGACGAAGACAGCAATAATGAGAATGAATCTGGTATTGATGAGGATGCTTTAATGGAGCAGGCCGCAGCGGATGCCAGGAATAACTTGGATTTGGAGCAGATAGGTGGAAAGACTCAAAAGCTGAAAAAGCTTACACCAAAGCAACTAGAAAAACAAGCTGCTAAGATCAAGAAGACTGGCGTTGTGTATATCTCGCGAGTTCCACCCTACATGAAGCCTACCAAAATGAGACAGGTGCTTTCCAGATTTGGTGAAGTTGGAAGATTGTTCCTGAAACCAGAAGATCAATCGGTATACAAACGCCGTGTGAAGACTGGAGGTAATAAGAAGAAGAAGTTTGATGAGGGATGGGTGGAATTTGCAAACAAGAAGGACGCGAAGCTTTGTGCATTCACGCTCAATGGTAATACTTTGGGTGGGAAAAAGGGAAATTTCTACTACGACGACATAATCAATGTGAAGTATCTCAAACACTTCAAGTGGGATGATTTGACGTCGCAGATAAGCAGAGAGAACGAGATCAGGGAGGCCAAACTCCAAGCTGAACTTTCGCAGGCTCAGAAGCTGAATAAGACTTTCATCCAGAACGTGGAGAAGTCCAAGATGGTCAAGAACATGCAAGAACGGAAGAAGCAGAGAAAGGATTACAATCCTCAGGCGGATGTGGAAGTGAAGAGGAGTTTCGAGCAGAGAGAGGTTACTTCCACCAGAGCCGATTCCAAGTTCAACAAGACCAAGATGAGTGATAAAGTTAACAACGTGCTAAATAGTGTATTTTGAGAGGTGAAAAGGCTTAATAATCCGAAATCCCCAAGCAATAGATTTGTAGTAAGGCATAAAGAGAGCCCAAAGAGCGTTTTTGAGGTTGTATTTGCGTGTGTAAACCGATTTGAATGCGTCTTCTTTTTGGCGCCCTTCTGGTGTCTTTCTCTGTAGATTACACCTCTGGCTCTTCCATATCAAGGTCTGTGATCTTTCAGCGAAACTTGAAAACCAAATCAGCATGGCAAAGGCTAAGAAAGGTAAATCCAAGGAAGTCGAAGAGGTTGTCGAAGAAGAAGAACAATGGGAAGATGATGGCCCAAAGAAGGGTGGAAAGAAGCTGCAAGACAAAGCCCAGAAGAGGGCCGAAGAGCTAGAGAAAAAGAAGCAGAGGGAAGAGCTTTTGAAAATGGAAGAAGAATCTACTCCTTCCAAGAAAGCAGGGAACAGCAAGAAGGCAGGTCAGAAGTACAAGGGTGGTATTGACGATGCTTTGAACAGCTTCGGGAGCGGTTCTAAAGGTTCAATTGAGGCCAGTGGTATTGATGATGCCCTGGGAGCTCTTTCTTTGATTTCTAAGGATGGTGATGAAATCGACAGGCATCCAGAAAGGCGAGTCAAGGCTGCGCTCGCGGCGTTCAGTGAGAGAAGATTGCCCGAGATTAAGTCCGAGAACCCCGGTCTGAGAAAGCAACAACTGGAACAACTGGTTTACAAGGAATTCCAGAAGAGCCCTGAGAATCCAATGAACCAGGTTTCGGCCAAGTACAATGCCAAACAGGAGGATGTTGATGAGGTCAAGGCCAAGATTAGAAAGGGCAAAGAGATGAGATATCAAAAGTAGGATCATGAATCTATGCTTCACCTGCACTGGTTCCAAGAACTGTCCATGACATTTGTTCTTTGATATTACGAGTTTTCTGAGTGAAAGAATGACTTAATACTACAACCTCCAAACTCATCAATATACGGAACATGTACCAGTATATCTTGACGCGTATTTTATCGCTGTTATCGAAAATATCAAGACCATATTTCGTCGTGTGTTTATCGTTTTGTCTTTCGCAGACAGAACGATAGGCAGGAACTCAAGATAAGTTGAGCGAGTGATGTTCTGGGCTCCACCTCTATCTATTTTTCCCAAATAAATACACCCAATGGAACTGGAAAAACTGTAAGGGATTATCTTCTTGGGATTGTGCTTGAAATTTTTCACTAACTTATTTCTCAGAATACAATCCAATCCCTCATTCCAAGATGCTAAGGCTTTGGTTATCATAGACTCGCAGACAGGACTGTCACTGGGCCATATCGGTGACTCTTCCAATGAAAGCGTCGAACAACTTTCCGGTCTGATTAAGGAGAAGGGTGCACAGATTTTTGACTCCGACGGGTTTGGCTGTGTCGGGCTTGGGGACCGTAAGGTGAGTCTGTATGCTAAGGATGGGATGATAGTTGGTGTGTACAACTAATAAAGAAGGCGTTAGGGTGTCACGTGTATATTATAGATAATTCAAGTTCATTAGTTCATTAGTTCGTTTAGAGGCGATTTCAAAGAAATCCAAAACCACCGGAGCCGGATCCGAAGCCAGACCCAGATCCAGATCCAGATCCAAATCCAGACCCACCACCAAAACCACCTGGGCCACCACCAAAACCACCTGAGCCACCACCACCACGAAACTTGTTCTGTCCTAGTCCCATTGATCCAGGTAATCCTTGGCCAACCATGTCGAAATCGCCACCGCCAAACAGAGGATCATCGAACCGAGCTCCGGGAGGCCTGAGGGAGCCCGCTCCGTATCTGAGCCCGGGTCCCTGAAACAATGGGTCATCAGCAGTAGGATGCATGCCACCACCAATTCCTCTGTTCAAAGGATCAAGGTAGGCCTTCATCTGCGGATTGGGACCCAATCCAGAAGGGTTCAGATCCGAGTCTCCGAAGTGTGAGGGAGCAGATATTGGCGTAGTTGACTGGGGTTGAGTCATTTGGTACTCATCCTCAAACCCGGGTGGTTTCTGAGGGTCCTGGGTGTTTTGAGTTCCTTGGGTTGCTTGAGGTTTGTTCTGCGGATTTAACTTTGGGAGCGATAGAGCGTTCTGTTCCAAAGTGGATTGATTCTGCAAGCTCTCAGAAGGTATATCGCGTGGTTCTGGGATTGATATCAAAGGCTTGAATCTGAAATCGTACGTCTTCAGCAACTCTGCCAAATCGCCGCTTGACTCCAGGTCCGAAAGGGTAACCGATCCATCGGCGGCGTAAGACGACAGATCTACCACCAATGAGTCTATGTAGCCCTTGAGCGACAAAACAACCACAAACGCATTTTTCGCTGCCAGAGAAAATATCTGGCCGGATATACCCGCGGCAGATTGGAGCAGTATGGAGGTGGGGCTGGTTTCCGTGGTGGTCTCCGTTTGAAATCGCTCGCTTAGCCAGCGCTCAGTTATGGCAATTATCAGTGCCATTTCGAGTATTTGGAAAGGCAGATTGACCCAATTTTATCAAGCAAAATCAAATAAACCTGAGATAACCATCAAGATTGCAAGACTAAAGTCAGACTGACTATTCATAATCAAGTAATCAGAGGCAAATATATGAGCGGCGCACTTCCAAACTCCAAAATGGCTCGGGGTTAATTTGATAAAGACACTGGAAGGCCAATTTTCCGATTACTGGAGTCTTCCAGAAAATATGCGTAGCATGACGTATCGGGTATGGTGCCTTTAATATCTCTCAATATAGTGCGTGTCTTGTGTGTGACTCCCACCAATGAAATTACAACTCCCGGAACTGTCCGGGTCGGCTGGAGTCTCGGAAAGTCATGAATCGCCTAAATCCCTATGGTGTATGTGGAGGTCACGATACGTCTATCAGTCCGAGGTGGATAGCCGCAATCGCATCTACCAATATTCAGTTACAACTGAAAATAAAAGCATAAGCTGAAATTAAACATGTAGCAAAACCTTAAGACTCAACTGTTGAATAATATTCCAAATTTGCTGCCAAGTTTGCCGTCCAATTCCTTATCCAGCCAATTTCTTCCCCCGGGTCACTGCAGCCAGATGAGCAATTCCCAATTTCCCCCAGGCTCTTTGCCCCCCGCCCCTCCCCCCTCCCTTTCCTTGACTATCGTGCCAAGCCCAGAAAAAACGAATCTCTAGAAACGTTCTGATGTGTTCTATAGGGCCATTCTTTCTTGAGATCCGAGCAGTCTGAGTAATCGTGAGATATTACAAGAGTTTTTTGGCGTTTTTATCTGTTGTGATTGCAATTGTGGAACACTCACCTTTTGTCGGCCAATTGCGTTTGTTAAGCCAAGTGAATCTGCCGTAGCAAGTGCCCAGCAAGTGCCCTGCAAGTTGCCCCTCCATTCTCTGTCTTTGGCTTGTTTCCCTAGACTCTTGTCATGACTACAACAGTACCCAAAATCTACTCGTTCCCCGAATTTGGCAGTGTGGCCGAGGCTGTGGCCGATCATATTATTGCTGCACAGAATCATGCCTTGTTTGGAGACAGCGACAAGAAGCAAGATAGATCCAATTCTACAGGCTCGGCCATGACCACGAATACCACTGCGTCTTCCTCAAACTCGGCCTCCACCACAAATATAGCAGGTACTCCCAGCAATCCTGCGAATAGTTCCAAGAAGAAGAAAAAAGAGGTAGTGAAACGCTTCAAGATTGGTCTAAGTGGTGGTTCTCTTATCCAGGTGTTGCACGAAGGTCTATTGAAAAGAGATGACGTTTTGTGGGATCGCTGGGATGTCTATTTTGCAGACGAGAGACTGGTGCCTTTTGAGAGCACCGAATCGAACTACGGAAAAATCAAGAGGAAACTGTTTGATCAGATCCCAGAGGGCAAAGGTAAGCCCAAAGTGTTTCCAATCGATGAATCCCTCATAAACGATCCACAGGAGTGCGCAGACAACTACGAAAAGTGTTTGATTCGCGGATTCGCCAACAAGGACTCCGTGAAGAAACCCATGTTTGACCTGGTGCTTTTGGGTTGTGCCCCAGATGGCCATATTGCATCCCTGTTCCCAAACCAGCCAACCCTGAGGGAAAACTTTGCATGGGTTGTTCCGGTAGAAGATGCACCTGTTGGGCCAGCGAAAAGAATCACTCTGACTATTCCAGTTATATGCCATGCCCACAGAGTTACATTTGTGGTAGAAGGTCAGACCAAAGCACCAGTCATAAAGACGATAATGGAGAGGCCCGATAAAGGTCTCCCCAGTAGTATTGTCAATGAAGGAGCGGCGGGCAGGGTTTCATGGTTTGTGGATGATGATGCCCTGCACGATGTGTTTGTGACGAAAAAAAGGTATAAGTTTTTGGTGGATCCTCCTCAGAAGTGAGCAGGCAAGAGCAGCAGCTCTTGTGCGAAACTGCGATCCCTTCTCTCTTTAAGCGACCAACAGTTTACTCTACGTCATTTCTGAAACGCCCAGATTACAAGCACACATTTTTTTCCACTTCACACCAGAACTACTCGAGCTGTTGGAGTTTCGGGCTCTGCTCGAATCGCTGGGCCGCAAGACGCCCTTCTCCACTGCGTTTGCCGCTTGAGAAACATCGCTCATACATTTATAGATAGGTCATATTATTTATTGACGTGTCTTGTTATTATTTGTGGCTTCAGCCTGGTCTGGTGGCCGTGACGCCTGAGTTCCAGTTTTATCTTTCTTGCTAATTCTTAATCTTCCTTGTAATCACTTTGGCATATTTCCCTTGGAGTAGACACTTTTAGCAGCTGCTCCAAAAAGGGCAAATATTATTCCTAGCGAATAAATTTCATGCTAAATCTTCAGGCACGAATCCCACTGTTTTCTTCTGGACGCACTGTCAGGGTCCATTGCAGTGGGATAGAAGAATCATGGCCCTCGAACGCCTTTCTGTATCCAAACACAGACGAAAACATGACAAAAATGAAGGCGGTGACTGTACAATCATTCAGTACGTTTGAATAATAGTTTGGTCTGTACCTGTAATGTTGATCTCTGAAACACTCATACCCAATCTTTAGGGTACACAGAGCCGCACCAATCAGATATGTCACGTATGGAACTTCGATTATAAAGCTGACCGCAAGAAGTGCCAGATTGTACCATATGTAGCTCATCACCAAACCATATCTGAAGAAAATTGTCAGAAATACCAGCGCGTAGCTTCGTATTCTTGTAAGCATTCTTTGTATGGTTTCCAGAAGGATCGAAAGCAGCGGCTCTGGAGAGACAGGAAGCTCTTCAATATCTTGCTCTCGCGTGACCATGACAAGTAAAAGATAATCAATGCCGGTATGAAAAGACTGATTGATCCAATAAAGAGTTCCAAAAAGTGATTCATCCAATGTGATTTAACTCTTCATGTTTTTCTGTCAGAACCTATGGTTTATGTATGGGCGGATGTTCTGTCATTATCTAATGTGTGGAGAAGGATTATTTATTTTGGAGACTATTTTGAAAACTTTGGGAATTAAAGATAATTGAGTAACTTTATTTGATGATTTCAAGGTTGGTTATAATATAATTCACTTCGAATCACTATACACTTGCAAAAAGTCCATATCAGCTCTAAAAACATTAAAAAAATCATCCAAATAGGCTTTAGGTCAACTCTTTTGTTCGTGATCTCTGCTTTCCCGCTTAAGATGTCTTGGTTGGGCGGCAGAGTCTAAAAAGAGCAGCCAAACAGATACAAAACCACTCCTATTTCCGTTTTTTTTTAGTTCATATGAATCAGAATTGTGACAGAAAATAATCGCTTCCTTCAATATTCATTTTCGAGTACAAATACGCCAAAATTGCCCATATCTGCTTTAACCTAATACCGAGTTTTTTGAGTCTTACAGGCCCCCCGATAACACGTCTTAATTTTCAGCTCTCCGCAGACCAACTTCACACTACCTTCTTGATGAAATTTTGTCACTCGATATCTTATGTGTCTTACCTTGCAACATTGGCATTGAAACTTTGCTATTGATGACATGATTCCCATATCTATAGTCAATGGAAAATATTTCATATTCGACATTGACAGCGTCAAACGGGTGCGAAATGACCATCTCATCATAGGTACTTTATCAGGGACTTTGAGCATACTACCTCAGCAAAATATACTGCTTGGACTCCCCCTTCAACTGACATCTGAGGAGGCACTTTGGTTAACTGAAATGGGGTTGGGATACCTAATATTCAATCTCAAGAGCAGTGGTTTGAATTTGGAGCCCAAGGTGGCGGGTGATGAAACCAGGCTCAACACTGTTGAGTCCAGTGACAGCGATAGGAAATTAGAGATATACCAAAGTGAAAGCGTCCAGTCAGAACTTTCTGCTGATCTCAGAAAGATAAAAGACAGTGTGGGATATCAGACTTTCAAATTTTTCAAGTCCTTCCAGAATGGGTCCCGTTATGCCGTTTTGCCAGGAATGAGGTTTGGAGGTAAGTATCTTGTATATAACGGCGATCCTCTGAGGTACCATGCCCAGTTTATCGTGCAACCTCTTGATTATAAGAAAGATGACATTGGAATGATCAACATAGTGAATAACGGGAGATTGTCTACTGGTGTGAAGAAGTTGTGGGTGGTTGCTGGTGAAAAAGAAGATGGTTCTACCGAGTGTTTTTCAGTCGAATGGGCAGGATTTGGCTGAAACGATGAAACGACTTCATGGCATATGTCAAGAAATATTTGAATAGGTGTATATTAGTTTGCAATTGAAAAGGTCAGTCGGTATGTTCTACCGTAAATATCTCAAAATGAATACTGTTAGGCATACTGGATGCATCCTGCAGCATACAGTGATATTGGTATATCCGTCACGGATCCTCTTATTTCTCGTAGTTTTCTGCGCAATTTCTATATCATAAGCCATTTAAATAACAAAATTGAACCTGCAATTTTACTCCTCTACAACTACCCAAAAAAGCGTATTAAAACCCGACAATGCCATACAGAGTCGGCCATCTCGCGCACCAATAGGCGATCCTCACCTGCGTCCATATAAAACAAAAAAACGCGTTCATCCTTAACGCCTGGTGAGCGTTAATCTATCTTTCGAAAATCGCGAACCAATTTTCAGTTTCCTGGCATCAAAATTGATTGTATGTTCCATCGTATTATCAAATAAGCCGTACTTCGTATCGTCCAATCGCTGGACGAATTTCGAGTTCTGCTCTATGTTTGTAATAACCTGCTTCAAGTTGTGATAGTCTACCTCCAGAGACCCCAGTTTCGATATCTGATTCTTGTAGCTCTCATCCAATTCCATCTGGTAGCAGTGATTCTGAGATTGCAGGAAAGAGACGGTCTCTTTCAGCCTTGAGACTTCGTGCCTTAGAACCTCCGATTGTTTCGTAGTCACCGTTGGTGATGTATTGCAGGTGGAGTATTTTCCTTTCTGAGGCGAGGATTCCACACTAGAAGCGGGTGTTGTGTGAAAATCGTCCTGATCCGCGGAAAGCGAGAGTCGAGACACGCGCGAGTCTGCCGACGAGACACTGGATCTGTTACTGTTGCGTAACTCCTCTTCGTTCAGGCGCTGAACCAGGTGTGTGATCATGAGTTTCTGCTCCCCCACCTGCTCCTCCAACATGAGAGTTTTGTCTTTGAGTTCGATGTTCTCGAGTTCGAGTTTCTTGAATCGAGCATACTGTACCTCTTTGTATGCTTTCATTGTGGTGACTGGTGGCTTTAGTTAAAATGCTTGAACGGTTTATCCGCAAGACGTGAAGTAAGGGGGGGCAGGCGATGGACCGAATATAACGTCAATTTACTCCAACCTGCGGTTACACATCACAAACATGCAGGTTAATAACCCACAAGCACTCACCCTGCAGAAGGGGTTAATCATGTATGTTTCAAAGGGATGAAAGTGAAACATTTGCAGGCATTACGATGGTGCGGATACATATTGAGTGTAACACGAAATGATACGCGTGCTTTTGAGGCAACAAACGCGTAAAACGCGCCTATTTACAGACTCAGATAAGTAGACCAGTCCAATTGTAGATGCCAAAAAGGGGTATCTTGGGTATTGCGATATAAGATTAATTATAGAAATCGTTTTTACTTGGCCATCTCCCCGGCCTTGTCCAGCCATCTCTCAAGGTTCCTGGACCTCTCAAAGTATTGGTTGGGATGGGCTATGGATGTCTGGTCAACCTTATAAGTCTTTCCCAGACCCGAGGCTGCCAGCTTTTCCATCTGGGATTTGTGCGTAAGCTCAAACACCTTAGTACAGGCGTTCTGGTAGTTACCCATCTCCTTCTGGTCCAACACCTCCACCTGGCTCTGCTTGTCATTGATGCCCATTTCCTCCAGTTGGACCACTAGCCTCTCGCTCGTGAAATCTCTGTATGGACATCCATGATATTCGCCTTTCGCTGGTCTCGGGTGCTTTAGAATTTGACGACAGTCGTAGGGCCTATAGTTGATCCTGGCACCTTCCAACCCGTAGCTGTGCCTGATATTGTAGCGATACTCCTTCTGGAACTTGTCTATTGTCATGGCACCTGGTCCGCTGGTGAATTGTTTCTGCCAGAAAATCATCGCTTGATCGATATTGAGACCTATCCCTTTCAGAAATAATGTCAGTTGCTGTCTGCCCTGGAATCTAAGATGGTGGTTGGCTAAAACCCCTTTAACTAGATTTGTTCCACACAGAGGGTAATGACGGGCAATTCCCTCGCTGATGACACTATCAGCAGTGATATCAGTAACATCGGAATCGCTTTGAGTGAAATCGCTTTGAATCTCGGCAGCAACGTAGCCCTGTGACAAGTGGTTTAACACGGGCAACACTCTGTCATCCTCATCCAGTTGGGACAGAAATTTTCTCGTGACCAGAAGATCTCTTGTCATACTGGTTTGGAACTCACTGGCCAACAGAGACAACACAGAAACTTGAGGAACGTAGCCAAAGCCAAGGTGAAGATACACGGACTTTGTGGCAATCAGATCACCGATGTACTCAAACGGAACTTTCAAAAAGCTCTCCTGGTTGAAAAAGGATTTGATATGGTCTTCACTGATGTTTGCGTTGGCACCACCACTGTTCAACACCAAATAGTTCCTGATCACTCCATGACAGGCGTTATATAGTTTGTCAGCCAATTTTCTCTTCGTTGAATCTCCAACAGCTTCCCATGGTAGACTCAGTCTATCCGTGAATTCTTTTTGCTCGGACATCGAACAAGACATAAATCTGATCTTGAACAATGTGGTCTCAGCCCTGACGAATCTGACCCGCAATTCCTCAGACTTACAGAAGGCTAGCCTCAAAATGTAGTGAGACACGTGATCCTTTTTTCTTTCCTTCACCAGCAGCTCGGCGTCCTTTGAGGTCGCCGTCAAGGGTAGCAGCTTTGCCAACAAAGGCTTGATCACCTGCTCGGTTTCTTTGAGAGGTCGGCCATTCTGGATACAAGCTTCAATTTCTAAAAGCACCTTCAACCTGTCAATGGCCCATGTTTCAAACTGATCAAGCGTGATTTCGTTCTGGGGTGGCAGAGTGTAGAGGGAGAGACGTGATGGATACACGGTCTCTAGGAGCTCTTGGGCTTTGAGCGAGTTGTCATATGCATTGATGTGAACAGAGGACTCAAAGTTTCTCCTACCAAGAGCTCTTCTCTTCGTCTGTCTGAACATTTCTCCAGGTCCTTTCCGTGGGGACTAGAGGATGGGTGCGTTGTTGGTGGTGAAATCTAAAAACAAGAAGCATGCGAGACGCGTCTCTGGCCCTCCACCAGGATAGTGCACCCACCGACAACATGGGCACGTGACTAATTTCAGATCTCTGTATGGTTGTTCTAATTAACTACGAGATTATTTTCGCATCATTCTGCGTGTTTTTGGCTGTAATAGATGTACTCAATAGCACTCAGGGGTTTATTCCCTAGTAAATAAGAATATAGATTGTCACTGACGAGTTATTCACCCCAGCGGCACGTCACTGGCAAGAACCCAGGTTCAGCTTTCGCCCCCGCACGTCCTACCGATAACGATTTTGAACCTCTTGGAGGTCTAAACGATACTTCGAACATCAGTCTGCTTTTCTGTCGATCGGCTGTTTCAAGCTCAAGAGCTGTTCAAAATCACTCAAATGGTACGAACACAGGATGATGTGATACGGTCTACTGATTTGGATGCTCTTTCGTGCAGAGTGGCATGTGTTTCCAAAGGCTATCTCGAGGATGAGTTCTTGAAACCGATAGTCTCAGGACTGATAAAGTTCCAACCATTATATTCGGCTCCAAATACTCAATTTGTGGTGACAAGAAACCTTAAGAAACAACTCTTCCAAGCAAAATTGCCTATAATTAGTCGGGGCTCATATATCCGTGTGAAGTCAATTGATTGCTTGGTAGATTCGTTTCTGTCACAACATGAGGGCACACCATGTCAAATCGTGTCGCTTGGATCCGGTAGCGAGACCAGACCGTTTAAGTTGCTACCGAAATATCCTGAATTGAACTATGTTGAGATTGACTTTGCAAAGAGTGTCAAAGTAAAGAAATACTCGATTTTGGCCGATGCAGTGCTGAGATCGAGACTCGGAGTGGAAGCTGCGGAGACCATACCTTCCACCTACGACGAGTTTGCCGTGGCTTCTCCCGATTTACACACAGAAAATTATCATTTGTTCTCCTTGGACTTGAGATCCATTGATAGGACGTGCTCAAAACAGACTTTGGAGGACAATGGAGTGAAGTTTGACGTTCCCACTTTAATACTGTCCGAGTGCGTTCTGTGCTACCTAGAGCCCGAGGACTCCAACCGAGTGCTAAGTTTTTTCTTACGCGAAATACCCGATGGCTCTGTGATAGTATATGAACCAATGGGAGGGGAAGGAGATGACAATGGTAAGATGTTTGGTAAAGTTATGGAAGCCAATCTTGCAACGAGAAACATCAGTCTTCCCAGTCTATTCACATTTGGTACACTGGCTAGACAATCGAGCAGGTTTGAAAGATTGGGCATAAAGAAAGTTAAATGCTTAAACATGGAGACAATATTTGACAACTGGATCAGCCCCGAGACAATGAGGAGGATTTCGAGACTAGAACTGCTTGACGAGACGGAAGAGTGGAAACTATTGAGTGAGCATTATTGCCTTTGCTACTGTACCTGGGGGAGTTTCGCGATTGATAAGAAAATAAGCATGTAGCTGATAAGACATTCAAAAAGATCTTACTATATATAACTTCTGGCTTCGTATCTTTGATTCTCATAGACCACAGTTTCACTATTCCACTATTCATTTCACTATTTACATCTACACCAAGTAGCGTTTCAGGCCACACCAAGCACCTGCACCGACAGTCATCACGGCGGAAGCAATCCCCATTGGCTTCAAACCCTTGGAACTCTTGTAAAGAGCACCTGCTAGAGCACCTGCCGCCAGAGAGTTCAAGTCGTCGTGCTTTCCTCTGAAGGCATCCAGAGAACTGTTGATCAGATTATATGAAAGAGCCAGAACACCAGCGGAGTTACCCAGGAAAGGACCACGCTTTGTGACGTGGTTCAGAATAGTATTCAGCTTCAACTTTCCTGGAACATTTTCACCCTTTGGAATTGCGTTTATGCCTTCGGAAAGCCCATAGGCTCCACCAACACCTAAGCCGAGTAAATATAGTGTACCTGTTCCGTAACACAGATCGTCGGACCAGCCTCTGGAAGCGATCACACCTTGAGAGCCCTCTAGCGATGAAAGCGCTTCATCTTCTAGATCTAAATACTCGATGCCTTTATCGAGACCGGCGAGCGGATGCAAACGGGATGTTTCGTTCAAGACTGAAATATCGGTCAAAGTGGAGGGGTCAAACGGAAGTGACGATGGTGCTGGAGCCGCTGGCTGCTCCTCTTTTTTTGAAGATCCCAATAACCAAGACATGATGATGTATTAGACCCCTTCGATGTATATCGGACACGCCTTATAATATGTACAGTGGATGTCCGTCGTTACGGAGTTTGACTGATGGCCAATTTTTCGCTAGACAAGACGAAGAAAAATTGGCCAGCAAAAGGTAGTGCATCAAAAGATTATCGAGAACCAAGGTCGTGCAAAGTAAAGTAGTGCGAATAACAAATGGAGTGACATCACCGTGCACACAGCTTTCTATCCCAGCAAGGCCCTGTTGGGTTGTTGAGTAGGACCCGAATTTCGAACAATTTTTCTACGGCTTTGTTAGGCCGGGAGCGTTGTTGGTTAGGCAACGTAATTTTTCGTGTCACTTAATATTATAAGCACCTCAGTGTCTTGATCTCTCTTCCTTTGTCTGTACTTCCTAAGAGCCGTCATTATTCCATTCTTTTGACACAGTTTCTGTGCCTCTGATTTGAACCATTTGTACGTATTCACTGCTAATATTTGTCTCTCTTCTTGGGTCATTCTTCGCTATGTGAGGCCCCTATTCTGCCCCACTGTTATCTGTTAGAAGCGAGCGGTTCCTCGACCCTGACAATTGCACTTGCGATTGCGCTCGCTTTTTGACTAAAACAAGAATCACCAATCATGTCATTCAGACTACAATGCTCATCTACATTACACGGGATTGCAAACAATGGGTTACTTCATGAATGCTCTTGTCTCTGGCACCGAATCTCGACTATTGCCAGAACTATTGAGTTCTGGAAGCGAAACGTTCATGACACATTGCCAAATGACAGATGGCTCCCCAACCTTTTTCAGTGTGACAGAAGCACTGGACTTTGTTATTTGCCATTAATATTTGGTGTTGACTTGAAGTTTCATCGGGAATCCTGTGGTCATATTTAAGATTTTTGCCCCTAGTTTGTGTTCGAATAGCGATAGCGGCGATAGCAGGGCTGTTGGCTGAACGAGAGAGACCAATATATGTTATGCCGTTTGGTTTTCCATACTAACTTTGCCAAAGATCGATTTACTAGGTTTCTATCTCCGAGATCCAAACCTAATTTCATTCAAATTGGAAAAAGAACGATCATGACTGCTTCTGAACTTCACAAGGGCCTTCCGAGGCATTTCCTTGGTAAGAACTCCGTCGAGGTCGCCGAGCCATCTCCCATAAGAGACTTTGTCCTAAAGCACGATGGTCACACGGTGATTTCCAAGGTACTTATTGCCAACAACGGTATAGCCGCAGTCAAGGAGATACGTTCTGTCAGAAAATGGGCCTATGAGACCTTTTCGGATGAGCGTGCTATACAGTTTGTTGCGATGGCTACTTTGGAGGACTTGGAGGCTAATGCGGAATACATCAGGATGGCCGACCAGTACGTTGAAGTCCCCGGAGGAACAAATAACAACAACTACGCTAATGTTGATTTGATCGTTGACATTGCCGAGAGGACGAATGTCGATGCTGTTTGGGCAGGGTGGGGCCACGCCTCGGAGAACCCATTGCTGCCTGAGATGCTTGCCAAGAGCAAAATCGTGTTCATAGGTCCCCCAGGATCTGCCATGAGATCTCTGGGTGACAAAATCAGTTCCACCATTGTTGCACAGCACGCCAAGGTGCCATGTATCCCATGGTCTGGTACCGGTATTGACAAAGTTGTGGTGGACCCAGAAACCAACCTCGTCTCGGTTGATGATGAGACCTACGCTAAGGGTTGTTGCACATCTCCAGAAGATGGTTTAATGAAGGCCAAGCTTATCGGCTTCCCAGTTATGATCAAAGCATCCGAAGGTGGTGGAGGAAAAGGTATCAGACAGGTGCAGCGTGAAGAGGATTTCCTCTCCCTTTACGACCAGGCAGCCAACGAGATTCCAGGTTCCCCCATCTTCATTATGCAACTAGCGGGAAGTGCCAGACATCTGGAGGTCCAGCTGCTGGCTGACCAATATGGTACCAACATCTCGCTTTTTGGAAGAGACTGTTCTGTTCAAAGAAGACATCAGAAGATTATCGAAGAGGCTCCAGTGACAATTGCCAAGCCAGAAACTTTCAGAGCGATGGAAAACGCTGCTGTTAGATTGGGAAAGTTGGTTGGTTATGTCAGTGCAGGTACCGTTGAATATCTGTACTCTCACGCCGATGACAAATTTTACTTCTTGGAGTTGAACCCAAGATTGCAGGTCGAACATCCAACCACAGAGATGGTGACTGGTGTCAACTTGCCAGCTGCCCAGCTGCAAATCGCCATGGGTATCCCATTGCATCGTATTAAGGACATCAGATTGATGTACGGTGTCGACCCACACACTTCTACTTCGATAGATTTTGAGTTCAAATCTGAAGACTCTTTGAGGACTCAGAGAAGGCCGGTTCCAAAGGGCCACACTACTGCCTGTCGTATAACGTCGGAAGATCCAGGTGAAGGATTCAAGCCTTCTGGTGGTTCGTTGCACGAGTTGAACTTCAGATCGTCCTCAAACGTTTGGGGTTACTTCTCTGTCAGCAACCAGTCTTCTATCCATTCGTTTTCCGACTCCCAGTTTGGACATATCTTTGCATTTGGTGAAAACCGTCAAGCCTCCAGAAAGCACATGGTTGTTGCTTTGAAGGAGCTCTCCATCAGGGGTGATTTCAGAACCACCGTGGAATACCTGATCAAGCTTCTGGAAACCCCAGACTTTGAGAATAACACGATCACCACCGGTTGGTTGGACGAACTCATCACCAAGAGGCTCACTGCTGAAAGACCAGACCCTACTCTTGCAGTTATCTGTGGTGCCGTCACCAAGGCCCACATTGCTAGTGATGAAAACAAGAGGGAATACATTGGTTCCCTTGAACGTGGTCAGGTCCCAAGCAAGGACAAACTCAAGACTATCTTCCCAGTTGACTTCATCTACGAGGGCCAACGCTACAAATTCACAACTGCCAAGGCCGCAAACGATATATACACTTTGTTCATCAACGGTTCCAGATGTGATGTTCAAGTAAGACCACTGTCAGATGGTGGTCTGCTGTGTGCCATGGGAGGAAAGTCTCACAGCGTTTATTGGAAGGAAGAGGTTGGTGCTACTCGTATTTCTGTCGATGGAAAGACCTGTCTTCTGGAGGTCGAAAACGATCCAACCCAATTGAGAACTCCTTCTCCAGGAAAGCTCGTGAAGTATCTCGTTGAAAATGGCGAGCACATCTCTGCTGGTCAGCCATTTGCAGAGGTTGAAGTCATGAAGATGTGTATGCCCCTTGTTGCGCAGGCTAACGGTATCTTGCAGCTGCTGAAGCAACCAGGATCCACCGTCTCTGCCGGTGATATACTTGCCATTTTGGCTCTGGATGATCCTTCCAAGTCCAAGCATGCTCTGCCATTTGAAGGTACTCTGCCGGATATGGGCTCTCCATTCATCGAAGGAACGAAACCTGCGCATAAGTTTGCCTCGCTGCTCTCAATCTTGCAGAACATCTTGGCTGGTTTCGATAACCAAGTCGTGATGAATGCAACTTTGAGAGACCTGTTGGACATTTTGAAGAACCCAGATTTGCCTTACTCCGAATGGTCTCAACAAGTCTCTGCTCTGCACTCGAGATTGCCAGCTAAGTTGGACGCCAGTTTCACTGACCTGGTTGAGAGATCGCACCGTAGGGGTGCTGAATTCCCAGCCAAGCAGATACTGAAACTGATTGAGAAGTCAGAAAATGGAAGTGACGCCTCCTTCCTTCAAGTCGTTGCTCCACTCTCGGAATTGGCACAACGTTACCACGATGGCTTGAAGGCTCATGAGTACTCTGTCTTTGCAAACTTGCTCGAAAGCTACTACAGTGTGGAATCTTTGTTTGCAGGCCAAAACGTTCGCGAGGAGGATGTTATTTTGCAGCTGAGAGACAACAATAAAGATGACCTCAACAAGGTTATTGCAATTGCTCTCTCCCACTCGAGAATTGGTGCCAGAAATACTTTGATTGCTGCTATTTTGGCGATCTATCAACCAATCTGCCAAAGTGTTCCAGGTGCTGCCAACGCTTTGCGCGAGCCATTGAAGAAGATAGTCGATTTGGACACCAGAGGCACAGCCAAGGTTGCTTTGAAAGCGCGTGAGATTTTGATCCAATGCTCTATGCCTTCAATCAAAGAGAGATCCGATCAACTTGAGTTGATCCTGAAGTCTTCTGTCGTTGACACCAGATACGGCGAGACCACCAGCTCTGAACACAAGTTGCCAGAGTTCCAGAAGATCAAGGATGTCATTGACTCCAACTACACCGTGTTCGATGTTCTTTCTCAATTCATCGTCAGCTCAGATCCTTGGGTTGCATCTGCTGCCGCTGAGGTGTACATCAGAAGAGCTTACCGTGCATACTCTGTTGCTGAACTGA
This sequence comes from Kuraishia capsulata CBS 1993, assembly GCF_000576695.1. Taxonomy (NCBI): domain Eukaryota; kingdom Fungi; phylum Ascomycota; class Pichiomycetes; order Pichiales; family Pichiaceae; genus Kuraishia; species Kuraishia capsulata. The sequence goes on from NW_019172952.1 coordinate 875,142, forward strand.
AGCACCATCCGGCGGGATCACTGCCTATTGTGGAATGGAAATTCCAGCTTCCAGCTTTGTCCACTGCTGCCTACAATGCCGTCCCAGAAGGCGTCAGGAACGGTAAATCACCAGCAATGAATCGTGCTGTGTCCGTTTCCGATTTGACTTTCATGATCAACAAGAACGACACGCAGCCATTGAGAACTGGTATCTTGGTTCCAGCTGCTCATCTGGACGATGTGGAAGAAATGCTCTCCAAGGGTCTTGATGTTATTCCCAAGAAGACCAAGCCTTCTGCTCCTGTTCCAGACCGCTCCAACTCTCCTGCCGAGGGTGGGCTCAAGAACGTTTGCAATATCTTCGTTGGAAGCTATGAAGGTTTCAGCTCCGAGGCCGAGGTCTTGGCTAGATTGCATGAAATCCTCAGAGATAACAAGGATGATTTGTTGGCCTCCGGAATCCGTCGTGTTTCCTTCGTTTTCGGTGACAAGATTGGTGCCTATCCAAAGTACTACACTTTCAAGGGTCCAAACTACGACGAGGACGATGTTATTCGTCACATCGAACCCGCATTGGCTTTCCAATTGGAGCTAGGTAGGTTATCCAACTTCAACATCAAGCCAGTTGTCACTGACAACAGAAACATCCACGTTTACGAGGCTGTTGCCAAGAACTCATCTGGTGTGGACAAACGTTACTTTACAAGAGGTATTATCAGAACCGGCAAGATCAGAGACGATGTCACGATCTCCGAGTACCTGATTTCTGAGGCCCACAGACTGATGTCAGACATCTTGGACGCTCTCGAAGTCATCGATACTTCGAACACTGACCTCAACCATATTTTCATCAACTTTTCTGCGGTTTTCAATGTTACTCCAGAAGATGTGGAAAGTGCATTTGGTGGTTTCCTCGAGAGATTCGGAAGAAGACTGTGGAGATTGCGGGTTACCTCTGCTGAGATCAGAATCATGTGCACTGACTCAAGCTCAGGTGTTCCATTCCCTCTCAGAGCCATGATCAACAATGTATCCGGATATGTTGTCAAGTCTGAAATGTACATGGAAGTTAAGAATGACAACGGAGAGTGGATCTTCAAGTCTATTGGCACTCCAGGTGCTATGCACTTGAGACCAATCTCAACTCCATACCCAACCAAGGAGTGGTTACAACCAAAGAGATACAAGGCTCATGTTATGGGAACGACCTATGTCTATGATTTCCCAGAGTTGTTCCGCCAGGCTACTATTTCCCAATGGAAGAAGCATTCTCCCGAGGCCAAGATTCCTAACGATATCTTTGAATCCAGTGAACTCATCATTGATGAATCCGGTGAGTTTGCAGAGGTTGCCAGAGAACCAGGTGCAAACAACGTTGGTATGGTTGCATTCAAGGTCACTGCCAAGACTCCAGAATATCCTCGTGGAAGACAGTTCATTATTGTTGCCAATGACATCACCTTCAAGATTGGTTCGTTTGGTCCAAAAGAAGATGCCTACTTCAACAAGGCTACTGAGTTGGCTAGAAAGCTTGGAATTCCAAGAATCTACCTGTCTGCGAACTCCGGTGCCAGAATTGGTATTGCGGAGGAGTTATTGCCTTACTACAAAGTGTCTTGGTTTGATGAGAATGAGCCAGCTAAGGGATTTGAGTATCTTTACTTGACCTCAGAGGACAAGGCTGAACTTGAGAAGGCTGGCAAGGCCGCTTCAGTTGTCACTGAAAAAGTGGTTGAAGCAGGAAAGGAGCGCCATGTCATTAAGGCCATTATTGGTGCCGAAGATGGACTTGGTGTTGAGTGTTTGAAGGGCTCCGGTCTCATTGCGGGTGCCACTTCGAGGGCTTACAAGGACATCTTTACCATCTCTTTGGTCACTTGCAGATCTGTTGGTATTGGTGCTTACTTGGTGAGATTGGGTCAAAGAGCCATTCAAATTGAGGGTCAACCAATCATTCTGACTGGTGCCCCAGCCCTCAATAAGTTGCTTGGAAGTGAAGTGTACACCTCCAACTTGCAGTTGGGTGGTACTCAGATCATGTACCGTAACGGTGTTTCTCACTTGACTGCTGCCAACGATTTGGCAGGTGTCGAGCAAATCATGGACTGGTTGTCGTATGTTCCAGCCAAGCGTGGTATGCCAGTCCCAATCTTGCCATCTATTGAGGACTCTTGGGACAGAGATGTGGACTTCAAGCCACTGAAGAACGAACCATACGATGTTAGATGGATGATTGAAGGTCGTGATACACCTGAGGGATTCGAAGCCGGTCTGTTTGACAAAAACTCTTTCCAAGAGACTTTGTCAGGCTGGGCCAAGGGTGTCGTTGTTGGTAGAGCCCGTCTTGGTGGTATTCCTATTGGTGTCATCGGTGTTGAGACCAGAACTATGGATAACCTATGTCCAGCAGACCCTGCCAATCCTGATTCTACGGAGTTTTTAGTCCAAGAAGCTGGTCAAGTGTGGTACCCTAACTCTGCATTCAAGACTGCTCAAGCAATCAATGATTTCAACCACGGTGAAGAGTTGCCTTTGATGATTTTGGCCAACTGGAGAGGATTCTCTGGTGGTCAGCGTGACATGTACAACGAAGTGTTGAAATATGGATCCTTCATCGTGGATGCTCTTGTGGGTTTCAACCAGCCTATCATGATCTATATTCCGCCAACTGGTGAGTTGAGAGGAGGATCTTGGGTCGTTGTTGACACCACTATCAACGCTGATATGATGGAAATGTACGCGGATGTAGAGGCCAGAGCTGGTGTCTTGGAGCCTGAAGGAATGGTTGGTATCAAGTACCGTAAGGACAAATTGACTGCCACCATGGGTAGATTGGATGAGGTCTGCAAAGATCTTCGTGCGAAGATGGCCGATCCTTCGTTGAGTGCTGAGGATCATTCTGTTCTGGCAAAGAAGTTGGCTGCCAGAGAGAACCAGCTGCTTCCAGTCTACTCCCAGGTTTCTATCCAATTCGCCGATTTGCATGACAGATCCGGTCGTATGCTCGCGAAGGGCGTCATCAGAAAGGAACTGGAGTGGACCGATGCCCGTCGTTTCTTCTTCTGGCGTTTGCGCCGTCGTTTGAATGAGGAGTACCTCGTCAGACGCATCGGGGAACACTTGGCACCAGGCTCCACTAGATTGGAGAAGGTTGCCCGTTTGACCTCCTGGTTGCCATCCTCGCTGGATGAGAACAACGACCAGGCGGTTGCGCTTTGGATCGAGGAGAACCACAAGTTGTTGGATTCCAACATCAAGAAGCTCAAGTCTGACATGGTGAAGCAGACGTTGGCGAAGTTGTTCAAGACCGATGTCGACTCGGTCAGCAGCGGTCTCTCGGAGATCATCTCATTCTTGCCAGAGGAAGACAAGAAGAAGTTGATGAAACATTTTAAATAATATCAACTTGTACAAATTTGCTTATAATCTTTTAATTTTGATTTTGTGGTAGCATGGAGTAGTACGCACTGGCTGTCTGGTTATAAAGTCATGCACGTTCATGCAGGCTGCCCGCCTACATGGTGGAGATCACCAAAGATAAGCAGGTTCTGGCGCTTATCTTTTGAACCTTGTTCTTCCTCCAAGCTCCAAAAAACACCTGTTGTCATTGCTAGAAAATGAGATTCGTTTGCACAATATTCGTGATCTCGTACCTATTGAGTCTGGTTTCAGCTGGAGATTATTTTGCTCAACTCAAAGCGCCGTTCACAGCAGATGATCTGTTCAAACAGGACGACTCCATCAAGGCAACTCACCATGTGAGAGACTCCATCAAAAGCCGGATCTCATTTGGCGGGTTTGAAGGGTTCTCTGGAAAATTTGAAGATGATGTTCTTCAGAGGCTACTGTCGAATCCTCTAGTAATTTAGACCCATTTTTGACCACCTACCGTTTGATACTAACGCCGTCAACAGGTTGCCAAGGTCACACCCGACATCGTTGTAAACGCCCTACATATAGATCAACAGACTGACGCTCCCAAGCATCTTGCCAGACTTTCTCAGGAAGGCCCAGTTTCGAAGAATCCAGATTCAAGGGCTTACTGTTTCGACTCGGAGCATGAGGGAGAGGGCGTTACCGCCTATGTTGTTGATACTGGTGTCAACACCGACCATCCCGAGCTCGAGGGAAGAGCAGTTTCTGGTCCCAACTTTTCAGCTTCTGAAAACTGTAATGATAAGGTGGGTCATGGAACACACGTTGCCGGTCTGATAGGCTCAAAGACTTACGGCGTGGCCAAAAAGATCAACATCGTCTCCATCAAGGTTCTGGATGATGAAGGTTCAGGAACACTCTCTTCAGTGATTGGTGGTTTGGAGTTTGCCGTAAAACACAGGCAAGACAGTGGAATGCCCGGAGTGGTGAATCTTTCGTTGGGAGCATATAAGAATGTGGTTTTGGACGAAGCTGTAATGGCCACCTACAAGTCAGGGATGGTCGTTGTGGTAGCTGCTGGAAACAACAACATAGATGCATGCAACACTTCTCCCGCGGGTTCGCCATTTGCAATCTCTGTTGGGGCAATTGATGACACCAGCGACAAGATTGCTCCCTTCTCAAATTGGGGGCCATGTATAAACGTGTTTTCCTCGGGCATCGCGGTTGAAAGTCTTTGTGGAAAGAATGAAGAGTCCCCCACAAACTTGTCGGGCACCTCCATGGCTTCACCAGTGGTTGCCGGACTTGCTGGAATTTTACTGGACAAGGGTGTTGATTACAAGGATGTTGCCTACCATATCGATGAGATGTCAATCAGGGGAGTGATTCCGAAAAACTCATTGGTAATGAGAAGAGGGAGCCCCAACAAGGTCGCGAGCAATGGCATCAGGTGTTACTGACCAAAACAGGCCTAGAACAACAATTACATAGACAGGACGCAGTCATATCAACAGATTACAAATCACAGATTACAGATTACAGAATACAGAATACAGAATACAGAAATTGAGCACAATGGTAGATCCTCTATGGAGTTCCTTTAGAACTTGAAAAATCCCTGCTCCTCTAGATACAGCACGGTCTTTTGAATGGCAATGGTGGTACCCTCACTGTACAAGTCCACCTTGATCTCAGCATTCTCGGGGTTCTTGTAGGACGCCACGTCGGTTCTCTCCTCGGCATAGTAGCCCTTTCTGTCAACCTTGCTGACATCCTCGAGAGAGGTCTCCAACGAGAGCGTGATGAAAGAACCGGCCTTGGAGATGACCTTTTTGGCAGCGGCAATGGTCTCAGCCGAAGGAGCAATTCTTGGGTCGGCGATTATAACTCCAGCACCGGATCTAACCAATTCATGGGCAACGAATGGAATGGCAGATTCAGGAACGTTCTTTCCATCAAGAAGGGAAATGTGTCTAGCACCTGAAAATTGATTGAAGGTCGCGAGTAGTGCCTGTGCCAAAGCATCAACACCAGAATTTGGCAGGCCAGTGAGGTACAGGGCAAAACCTTGTTGTGGTCTTGGTGGATGAGATTCTCTCAATATAGACACCACCTCAGGGTAGGAGAACCATTCTGGAATATGGGTTCCGTCTCTCAATCTCTTTCTGAGCTCAGTACCTGAAATGTTCAAAGTCTTAGTTCCCTCCTTGACGGTATCTATTGGGGCATATCTGTCCTCTTCTGGCAAGTAAGTCACCATTCTGAAAGGAACCACTTGGATGCCTAGCTCAGACTTGTGCTTTTCCACCAACTCCTGAGCATCGTAAGGACCATAGAAATCAACACCCTTGGAGTTGGAGCCTGGACCAGCATGGTCACGACCAACGATGAAGTGCGAAGCTCCAAAGTTCTTGCGGATGATTGCGTGCCAGACAGCTTCTCTGTCTCCGGCCATTCTCATGGCCAGAGGCAAAAGAGCCAGCTGGGCCATACCGTTGGGGTACTTCTTGATGATTTCCTGGTAAACCTTAACTCTGGTGTGATGATCAATGTCACCAGGTTTGGTCAGACCAACAACTGGGTGGACAAGAACGTTGGCCAATTGCTCACGTGCGGCTCTGACAGTCAGTTCTCTATGAGCCCTGTGCATTGGGTTTCTGGTCTGGAAAGCAACCACTCTTTCCCAGTCTCTGCTCTTGAACTCCGATCTCAGTTGTGCTGGAGTTCTTCTAAGTGCAGCATAGTCGTAATGGGTTGGTAGTTGAATAGCCTGCAAAGAACCACCGATGTAGACGTCTCCGGCAACGTCAAACAAGTATCTGACGGCAGGGTGTTCTGGATCTCCTCTGAAAACCTTCTTGGCCTCATTCTCCTTGTCTGGGACATACTTGTCCTCGACAGTCAGGATCGAAAGTGGCTTATCGTCTCTGGGGTCTCTCAACACCACTCTGTCTCCGATTTCAAACTTGGAAGCCTCAGATTGAGTGAGGTCCAAGGTGATAGGAATAGACCAGATCTCTCCCGAAGCAAGTCTCATTTCCTCGACAACAGACAAGTAGTCCTTTTTCACGAGGAATCCAGTGAGAGGAGAGAATCCTCCGTTCAAAATCAACTCGAGATCGCATATTTGACGGTCGGTGAGAACGATTGACCTGAGTGCTGGGACTTCAGCCAGAAGCTCGTTTTTGATAGAAGCGTCTCTCTCGACGAGATCTTGGAGGATACCGCCGTGTGGTGGAAGCATTGTCGTGGAATATGCAAATGTCGTGAGATCAAGGTCCGATAACAGTGGTTTACTTTTCAAAAAAGTGAGAAAAAATCGCAGAAACCCATGATTTTATTCCCCGGCAAGCGAATTGGGTAAAGCAGATTTGAAATATCACGTGCTCCATCATCATCATCAAATCTTTCAAAGGCCGTTCTTGTGCAGATTAGATAAGTGACGTATTATTGAGACTGAACACTACTCCGGATATGAATGGTTTATAGTCATTAGGAACCCCTGGTGAAGAATGCTTGATTGAATGACTGAATATAATGCTAACTTAACTCGAAAGGAATGTACTTCTGATGATGTTTTGAGTAAAGGCCGCGGCACTCTACGATTCTGAGTTCGCATTCCTTCATGGTTTCTGTGGAACCGATCTTGCCAGTTACGGGTTTGCCCAGACTTTTGACTGCCAGATTAGCGGTCACTTCCAAGACTTTAGACATTACTGACATCACTTCATTGGTAGATTTCACCAACAATTCGCGACTGTGGAGACTGGTTTCGTCAGCAATTTCCTTGGAGTACTTGAATACCCTGTCGAGCAGCAATGCCGAGAAAAGGTCACCCACGCCAGTAAAATACGATTCCAGCTTTTTGATCTCAAGAACCACTGGAGGCTTTACGCAATCGTCAAGTCCTTCTATGAATGAAGAGACGACTGCAAACAGGGACTCATCATTGTGACACTCAACTTCTAGTTCCTTTGCAGACAGTGACAATGATGATATCACCACATGTTTCACTTTGAATTTGTTGTGCAATGTGGATAGTGCAAGCTTCAGACTTTGCTTGTCCACTATGGCAAACTCCACCAACATCTCAGCCTCGAACTGGTTTGGAGTTATTATATCGACATTCCCACTGGACAGGATCTCTCTGTAAACGGGTATCACCTCTTCACTGACATAAAGCAGACCTTCATCTCCCATTACCGGGTCCAAGAGCCACATAACTTCTGGCGATTTCTTCTTGATGTCGTTACAGATCTTTCCCACGGATTTGACGGTGTCTGCTCCATGAATGTACCCTGTGAGTATTGCCTCGTACCGCTGGTCTATTTTTTTGAGTCCTTCATAAATGTCCTGGAGCTCACTTCCCGAGGCCATGGTGCCCGTGACTGAGCCATAACCTGTGTGGTTGGAGTAATTCACAGAATTCAGCACATCAACATCCCAGCCCAGTGTCTGCAGAGGGAAAGTAGCAGCTTTGTTCCCTACATACCCGTGGACCACATGCGATTGTATTGATAGCACTTTGGATGCTGGACTGAACATTTCCTCGTGAAATAGTATGGTCATTGCTAAAATTACTCGTGAATCTAATCAGTGGAACTGGAAAAGCCCTTCTCCAATCGTAGGGCTATGCCTTCCTTGGTATCACTAACACGTCTGCTAAAAAATCAAGCACTCGTCCGAGCCAGATATAGCACTGAGACCGAGAAAAAGGATCACAAACTTATTGTAAGCTGCTTGCAAGCCAGGATAAATGACTAACCTGAAGCCCGTGTTCTATTATGACCAATTTTTGCTTGTGCGGGTTATCCGATGCCCTCACGAGTGAAAAAAACCCACCAAATCCGATATGATTTTGAAGCGATAACACGACCGTTTAAGCCGCACGTCATTATCGGCGGCCTGTGCTCGCTACATTGATAAGCCGAGCTATTGTCTGCTCCGAGAAATTGGCATTTTCAGTTTGAAAAGTCTTATATTGGGTTTACATTTTGCATATGTACTCTATGCCTTTGACAAAATTTCACCAAACTTGGACAAGAAAAGCTCAGCTCTCTTCTTGGAGTCACTGGCCTTTTCGTTGAGTGTTAGCTCAACAACCACACTTGGCAATGAAGTCTCTTCGGGGGTTTCAAACAGATCTGGCTCACTGGCCACCGTCTTGATGGAAATCTTGAATCTATCAATGTTTCTTGAAGGTGCAACAAGGTCCTCAAAGATTGGATCAACCAGGTCAGACTTGGCATAGGTCTTCGTAGCGTAGGCGTATCTTTCGGCTGAAGCTTTGGCGGACTCCAGAAGATCAGCAACTGATTTGATCGTTATATCCTCTGGGAGAGTGTAGGATTTTGACACCTTCACTGGTTCTGGTTTCGCCTTGGCAGCAGGGGCGGCAGCATCAGCCTTAGGCGACTCTGACTTTGCCTCTGGGGCGGCTTCCTTCAACTTGATGTTCGACAGATCCAAGTGGGTTCTTCCATTAATAAAAGAGGCGATAGAGGTGACTGCCTCGGTGGGGATCTCGCCCAAGTAAGCCAATACATCACCCTTAAGAATACGACCGTTTGGACCAGACGCCTGAATCTTTTGTAGGGCTTCATCGTGCGAAATGGAGTTCTTCTCTAGCAAGAGCTCCACAGATGGGAAGAACTTCTGAGATGGGTTTGCCTTGGATAGTACACCCGAGCTTGTCGAGGAAGCTGGTCCCGAGGAAGCAGGTGCCTCAGTACTTTTGGCTGGCTTTGGTTCCTCCTTCTTCGCTGGAGGTGGAGTTGCGGCAGCAGCTGGTGCTGGCTTCGCACTCTCCTCTTCCGGGTAAGTCAAGGTAGCCAAATCGTCTTCTGGCTCAGCAGTGAATGCAATTGTGGTTCCAACCTTAATCTCCTTTGCACCATCATGAATCAGGATTTTAGCCAATTTTCCGTCGTCTACGGCTTCAACGTCAATGGTAGCTTTGTCGGTCTCAATCTCCAGTAGCACATCACCTGAGCTGAAAGAATCTCCTTCCTTCACCTTCCACTCAACTACGCCACCTTCTTCCATAGTGGGTGACATCGCCGGCATACCAAATGGTGTAGCACCATATCTCGAAGCCGAGGTGTGGAATGCTGTGGATTGGATGTTAGTAAATAAGGCCATTGAACTTCACGGTAGTAAGACAATTGAGTGACAACATACAATTCCTCAAAGAGAGTCTAGCAGCAGAGCAGAGTAGCCTGCCATTGATTCTAAATACAGTGTTGCCCCTAAGCATATCGATGGTCACTATTGGAAAAGTTTGCGGTGCGTAGTAGGACTATCGACAGATCCTCTATGACCGAAGTGTTGGAGACCAACTTCGGACTGCAGAAGGCCCGGGAGTGTCTTACCAAATACTTGTTTACGTAATTTGTTACGTAATTAAAATAATTTGGAGAAGATGAAAATTAATTTTTTTTGATCGCATACAGTAGAGATGCTTTACAGATCACTCCCTGATAACCTACAACGACTTTAGAAAATGAGTAAGAGAAAGGCACTCAGAAAGAAGGAGGAACTACTGAAAAAAAGAAAGAAGCAGGATGAGACATCCTTGAGTTCGGGTGTGTTCAGGTCGCTGGATGGAGCTTCTGATGAGGAACAGAACTGGTCTGATGAAGAACAAGACTATGAGATGAAGCCAAGATCTATATATAACACGGAGCAGATGGTGGAAGGATTGCCAATCAAGTCACAAGATGGTAATATAACGAGAGTGCTGAGAAAGCAGCCGAGCCCCAAGAAGAAGGAAGAACCTGTTGAATCGTCTGAGGAAGAACCAGAAGAACAAGAGGAAGATGAAGAAAATACCGATTCAGACGAAGATGACGGTCGAACTCCTCAAGAGAAGCTGAGAGAGTTGAAGGAGGAAGTTGCCAACCTCTCAGAGGAACTCATAAATGATCCCGAAGAGAATATCAATATGCTGTCAAGATTGAGGAGAATGGCAGAATCCAAGAACCCAAATACTAGCAAACTTTCTTTGCTATCTCTGGTCTTGGTGTTTAGATCTATTGCACCAAGTTACAAGATCAGACCATTGACAGATGCTGAGAAGAAAGAAAAAGTTTCTAGGGAAGTCAAGAAGCAGAGAGAGTTCGAGCAGATCATGGTTGCGAATTACAAATCGTATCTGCAGCTGTTAGGCTCAAAAGCCAGAAATGTGAGAGGCTCACAAGGAGCCAATGAAAGTGATATCGAACTAGGAAATCTGGCAGTGAAAGCTGCCTGTGAACTCACTAGTTCCATGAAGTACTTCAATTTCAGAGAAGAGTTGTTTGACATATTGGTGAGAAGAGCAGTGAAAAAACCAACTGACAAAAGCTCGCAAGACTACAAAAGTTACGAGAGGTCGGTTATTACCTTACAACAGCTTTTGCTTGATGATGCTGAGAGGGGAGATATTTCTTTTGACATTGTGAGATCTCTTTGCCATGCCATCAAGGGCCGCAAACACCGTGTGGACGAGAGTTGTCTTAACATTTTTCAGTCGTTGACTGTTCTAACGGACTACAATCCCAACAACGTTGAGAGTGAAGATACTCCTCGTTTGAAGAAGAAAGATAGAGTGCATTTCTCCAAGAAGGAGAGGAAGGCCAGAAAAGAAAGAAAGAAGATCGATGCTGAGATTCAATCGGCCGAACATGCTCTTACTGTGGAGCAAAGACAGAATTTCCAGGCTCAGATTTTGCAGATGCTGCTGGCCCTCTACCTGGAAATCTTAAGATCTGGTACGAAGCCTTTAATGGCTGCAGTATTGGAAGGTCTCTCCATGTACACCCACATGGTGAACATGGATCTTTTGGGAGACTTCCTGACTGTGCTTTGGGAATTCACCACGAAACCAGGAGACCTGGAAGAAGAAGACAGTTTCCAAATTCAAGTGCGCGAGTCTCTTCTGGCAATTGTCACAGCATTCGCGCTGGTGGACGGACAGCCAAAAAACCAGATGGATCTGTCCAAGTTCGTGGACAACTTATATTTTATCCTGGCTCCTATGGCATATGAGTTTAACATCGAGGGAAGAACTACAAGACTGATCGAAGATCAGAGAGACAAAGGATCTCTTTTGGCTGCAACTTCCGTCAATTTCTCGACCATGATAGAGCTGTGTCTTCGTGCTTTGGAGATGATATTCTTCAAGTCCAAGTCCAGTTCGGTTTTACGGGCCCATGCCTTCACCAAGAGACTCTACCTATCCCTGCTCAACTTGCCTGAAAAGTCCTCCATTGCAATTTTGAAATTCTTAGGAAAGCTGATGTCAAGATACTCCGAAGTCTCAGGTCTTTTCTCCACAGAAGACCGTATAAACGATGGTGTATACCACGTCGAAGCCACAGAGCCTGCCAGAGCCAACCCAGGAGCTGCCGTTCTATGGGAGACCGTCTTACTGGAAAAGCATTACTGTCCACAGGTCGCACAAACAGCAAAATCATTGAGTAACAAGGCCAAACAATCCTTGTAAAATGTATATTAATCACTACATCATTTTCTTAATTCATATATCCTAATCTCCGGGGTTGTAACACTGTACCATATACCGGAATCTTTCAAGTCTTGGTTCGGGCAACTTGAGTATGATATCACGCTGCATTGAATATCTGACTGCGCTATGGAATTATCCCAAACCGCAATAGTCTCTTCGTTTCTGATTGTTGCAGAGATGTACACCACCAGGTTTGGGTTCTGAAGGAATGCTGCAGTGATGGTTTGGAGAAGTACAGGGATGATGGTGGAGTCATAAGTGATATCAGCACCAACGAGAATATCAACACCATCAGGCACTTGATCTTCACCCCACAGCAAACTCTGAAAAATCCATTTGGGATCATCTTTGGAGATGTTGTTCAATTTTAGGGTGGCCCCTAAATTCTCAATCAGATTGGCATCTCCATCAGTAACCACAATGCTGGATGCTCCCGTATACTTCCCCAATGCAAGACTGACCAGCCCTGTACCAGCACCTAACTCCAAAACGGTCTTTCCTGGAACCAAATCGGGGTTCTCAAGCAAGTAATTGGACAAATATAGTGCCGCTTCCCAGGTTCTTCTTCCAGTGGTGCCGTATCCCGAGATTAGTTGGGGAGATTCGTTGATCTCTATTATGCTATCCTTTTCAACTCTCTCTGCTGCCTTGATGCTGTATGTGATAACTTCGAAATCCGTGGGACTCAGCGGTTTTGCTCCGAGCAATTCACTGAAAAATTCAAACAGTTCGTCGTCAAGCTCGCAGTTGTCCTGTTCCAGTCTTTTGATAGCAGATTTCAGGAAGGTAAGTATGTAGTATGGGTTCCGGTTTGCTATCAGTTCGCATTCTCGCAGTAGCCTTTGGGTATTCAGTGCCAGCTCTGCTGTAGAAATATCCTCCAGATATTTTACTGGCACTCTCTGTCGTATTTTTCGTATGAGACTATCCATATTGGAGCCTGGAACTGGCGTTTTTTTGAGGTCAGATAAGAATTTGGCTGATGCTTTTAGGACTGAAAAATCTCACACTTGCGCGATGCGATGCCCTTCCCCCAATAAACACTGTGTGATGAGGCTGATGACCTTTATGGCATAGATAACAGTTTTATTTTAGGACATGAGATAAATTGATCTAAACGTTCAATTTAAATACTTTTAAATACATTTAAACAGATAATAACCCCAAAACTCTGATTCTCTTGACACCTCCGTCAGGGATCATGACGAGCTTCACGTGCGTGTAGACCTCTCCAGATTCAACAGAGTACTCGTGCTCAGCATCGGGTCCAGTTTTTGAATCAGGAACAATCGCCTTCCAGTCAGAATGGGCATGGTCAGGAGATTCTTCAGACGAATTCAAAGCCTCAACACGCACCTTCTGAGGGAAGTTTCCACGGAAATGGGCAGTATCGACAACGATCTTCTGGACCTTCGTAGGATAGCCTAATTTGATGATAGCCCAGTCAACGTGACCAGGCGCTCTTGATCTGGTGGTCTCCCAGCCATCACTCATATCGAATCCTCTTCCTGGCAAAATCAGGTTGTCTGCGGATCCGAAATGTTGGTCTGACACAGAAACGGCAACACCTCCCTGGTTGACACTGGCAGTATCCAACACCTGGCTCAGATCTTGGGGCACAACCGTCACGACCTTTCCGTAAAGTCTAAATCTCGCAATTCCACCGTCTGGGTACATGCGCAGTCTGATGTGGGTGTAGGTGGCTTCGGTCAACGAGTCTCTCACGAAGAAGTGTCTTTGGGAAGGCCCACACTCCACCTTGGAGATAACCGTTTCCCAGTCAGCTTCTTGAGCCTTGGAGTCATCAGAAACCGTAGCAGCCTCAACAGAGATAGCAGGAGCGTGGTTCCCGTTGAAAAAAGCGGTATCGATCTCGCAGCCGATCAATCTTGCAGAAGACACTCCCAGCTTGAAGATGACCCAGTCTGCTTCCTCAGTGTTGTGTCTTCTGGTTTCCCAACCATCGTACCAGGCACCGGCATATGTGAATCTGGTAGCATCACGAATGGGGGCCTTTGGCTTGATTAAGTTCTCTGCCGCAGCAAACCATTCGTCTGAGAATGACAGCACTTTTCCACCGAGCTTTTCACCGATGACATCGGTGTATCTCTGAACGATGGACTCGTGGAACTCGCTCTCAGAAATTCTTTCAACTGGTACTTCAGACATGTTTGGATGAGTTTCTGGTGATCTTTTTTAGGAAAAGAAGAACAGTATTGCTCGAAGAGGTAGGAAGTCGGCGGTGGTCTAGCACCCAACCTTCACCGATAAGCTGGGCGGAAATGTCCGTCTTATCACACGCACACAGTAGATTGCGCCTTTGGCCGCCGAGTACTCGCCGGGTGCACGCCGGATGCGAAGACTATAATATATATCATACAATAAAGCCCCAGTTTTGTGTAATAAAGGTAGCGGGGGAATGGGATTTTACAGCTATTAACAAAATTAAACCCTATTTAGTTATTTTTTTGTGGTCTATCCTTTATAGTAGTCCGGGATCTTGAACGCATAAGTCCTAATCGTGGGCTCTTCATTCAGGTTGTCAGAGGAGTGTAGAGTCTTTTCAATATACTTCAGGTTCCCACTTCTATCCACAACAATTATGGTTTGAGTCCTTGTGCCATAATAACCCCCCATGGACGTAATTCCTTGCTTTTTCAGCTCTTCCTCCATCCCAAAGTGTGGAGTCTTGATAGGCGGGATAAAGATCGAGGACGGCATTTCTTTGAAAAGCTCGAGATAAGAATCGGGTTTCTTTGTAGTGTCTATTTCGGTCGTGCTTAAAACTTCGAATCCTCGGGTTATTAGCTCATCCTGCGACCAGTTGTTCTGGAGGGAGTCGGAGATCAGCTTGTCCAAGAGAACCTTTCCCTTTTGCACTTTTGGCCATGGCTGCGTGAAAAGCGAATTCGAAAGGCCTATCATTCTTGTCTCGGGTTTAAACACCTCCACAGAACCTTGCGCTCTGTTGGATATGATATTGAACGGTTCAATCACTCCGCCTGCTCCCAGCCTCAAATCGCCAAACAGCAGCGAGAAACCGCCAACATTCTTGAACTCTTTGGAAACCTCACGAACATGGGCTTCCCATTCCCGGGGATTGAGCGAAGAGTTTAAAAAAGAGATTGGCAACGAACCTCTTGATATAAGACTCAAAGCGTCGTCTAAAGTTGTTAGTCGGGGACTCGATAGTGTGGGGAAGGTCTCAAAATCATTTCTGTCGTTTCACTCACTTTCAGCGGAACCCTCGCGATAATTCACCAATACACACAACCTTCCATGCCTATTCACTCCTATCCAAGTTCCATGTTCGGACCTGGCCAAGTCGAAAGGCGCTAGAATCTCTCTGTTCTCTGAGTAGAAGTCAGCCAGCGCGGTTGGCCTAGCAAAGTACTCATCTCTGTTTGATAGTAGCACAAATGGATAATCTGGATGCTCACAGGAAGACAACAGAATACACATTTGTGATTGAAGTCAGTACAGGGAAAGCGCGACCACACCAACCTAATCATATGACGGCTTCAGCCCAACTATCTGCTTAAGGCGTACACGCCGCGATAGGCCGGCCTGGGGTTTGGGATTTCCTGGGTGCAATACTCAATTTTGTTGGCCCTTTTTTTTGAAGTATGAAAAGTTAAGCTGGTGAGTCAACAAGACAACTTCAGTATTTTTTCTGTTTGGCCTGGAAGAAACACCGGAATAGGCTCTTGCTTTCTGGAATATACAAACAAAAGTCCCTCTCATCGGCTTAGAAAACTTACCCTCACCGATGTCGAAGGTTGTCAAATCAAACGAGGTCAAAGTGCTGGTGGACTCGTTCATCTCGAAGTTGAAGAGACGCCAAATCACTGGTTCATATGGCGTTGCTCTGGAAACGGCGCATTTGCTAATGCGAGTGATATCGTTCTCGAGGTGGCATAGTGCGGATGAGTTGATTCTTCAGATAAGAGCTGTGGGAAACCAGCTGATCAAGGCTCAACCAAGAGAGTTTTCGTGTGGTAACATTGTCAGGCGGGTGCTTGCTCTCATCCGTGACGAGATCACAGAATCGAACCCGAACCAGGCACATATGGTGACGTCGATGTTTGAGCTTTTGAGTACGAATAAGGACCTGGCAAGGAAGTCTGCTCCTTTGATGCACAAATCACACAGCCAGGATTTGCGTTCTGTGATTATCCAGGGTATAAGAGAACTGGTGGACGAAATAACCTCTGTTCACGAGAATATAGAACTGATGTCTGTGGATCTCATTCACGACAATGAGGTGTTGCTGACACCCACGCCAGGATCCGAGACTGTACTGAATTTTCTTTTAAAGGCCAGGTTGAAGAGGAAGTTTACAGTACTAGTCACCGAGAACTTCCCCAACGATACCGAGCAGTCGCATAAATTCGCAAAGACCCTTGCTGAGGCCGATATTGAGACTGTCATCATTCCAGATTCCACAGTGTATGCTGTGATGTCCAGAGTCGGAAAAGTGATAATAGGTGCCAGATCAGTGTTCGCCAATGGTGGCTGCGTCACCAGTGCTGGTGTAGCTACTGTCTGTGAATGTGCCAAAGAACATAGGACTCCGGTGTTTACTGTGGCAGGGTTGTTCAAGCTTTCGCCTACGTATCCATTTGACAGAGACAGTCTGATCGAGGTCGGAAACTCAGGCAAGGTGCTTCCATACGAGGACAGCGCTTTGGTGGGCAAGTGCGAGGTGACCAACCCTCTTTACGACTACGTTATGCCAGAGCATATTGACATATATATTACCAATGTGTGAGTATCCCTTGAGTGTGGCTTTCAAATTTTCTGACTACAGCTTACTAACTTTTTCATCAGAGGTGGCTTTTCCCCAAATTTCATATATCGCATAGTTCAGGATAACTACAAGAACGAGGATGTGAATTTGGAGGATCCACAATAATGCAATGATACCTTCCTTTTACCTCCAGCCCGTAACATTCTTCGGATGCGGCCCCTTTTCCTCGCTCGGTCTGAGTCTTTCATGTGAGATCTTGAGCTGGATGATCCTTCGTGATTCATGGGGCCAGAGCAAATAGATTTTTTTTTGAGTACGACGTTATCTTGCGATTGCTGTGGTAACGCTGTAATTACCAAATCTGACACCATGACATTGAAGCATTTATAATTGTAGACTAATAAACTCGTTCGTATTTTTCATTAGTAGACCCAGATGCGGTAATCGCCCCGGCACTCGAGACGCGTTAAGCGATGAGCATTGAAAAGTCATTTGATCTCACTAATGGTGGACTCTCCTTATCGATAGATCTCCAACGCAATGAAGCTGAAGATTGCCACGTCTGATCCAGATCTCTTACGAGGTATGCGCGCCATTCTGACTCTGCTGCTGCTGTTCGACTTTTACTAACTGTGCCAGTGACCCTCGCCTCTATCATACCACTACGCAAGTTCTGCGTCTTCAGATTCACCCCAGAAACACTACACATCATCAGTGCTTCTCTGGATGAACCGCAAGCCTGGTGCAAGTTACAGACAGACATATTCGACATATACGATGTGGAAAGTACCAGGCAGAATGTCATTGCCATGGAAATAAACATAGACCCGTTGTATCAGATCCTGCGGGCCTACCAGCGAACCAACTCACATAACCTACTGTTCCATCTGCAAAAAAAAACCGCTAATAAAATTGGCACGTACATAACAAACAGCAAATCCGCAGCCTTTCTCTCCGTGTTCTACGACCAACAAATCTCCATGACTTCCAGCGTTCAGCACACGTTTAGAATACCAATTCGATTGTTGAAGAAAGATAGTGACGACAGAATCCAGGAACCCAGGTCGGGTGACCCGGCCCTGTTACTGAGACTGAGCAAAAATATCACCTATCTGTATAAGAGGATTGACCGGTATAAGAAAGCAAAGCATATCACGCTCACAGTGACCAAGGGTGGTGAACTGAGCATCAACATCGATCATGAACTGCGAGACGTTTCTATGGTATGGAAGAAACCACTGCCCATTCCTGCTCATAGTTTTGATGATGTCTCAAGCGATTCAATCAGTTTGACTCTGAAGCTTCGAGATTGGAAAAAAGGTGCAAAGATCGCCGAGCTAAGCAAAACGCTAATGATGATGTTTTTAGAGAACCAGGCTTTGGTTCTCCATGCATTCATGGATGACGAGAAGAAAAGCGAAGTGTTGTTCTACGCGGGGGCTTTTAACGCCTGATAATTGATATATCGAACAAGTGTCTATTGAAGATGTAGTAAATCCAGCCATTACTTATGACTCTCGGCAAAGGTCTTGATATAAGCAACCAACAGCTCCACGGACTTCAACGAGACTGCGTTGTACAACGAAGCTCTCATACCACCCACAGATCTGTGTCCTTTCAAACCGGTGAGCTTGTTGGCCTCTCCCTGCTTCAAGAACTCGGAGTCCAGAGAGGTATCCTTCAATGTGAAGACAACGTTCATCTTGCTTCTAACGGCTTTGGCCACGGGCAAATTGAAAATGGTTGGGTACGCATCCAATGTCTCATACAGTAGTTTGGCCTTCTTTTCATTAAGCTCCTGCTGGAATGTAATTCCACCTTTTTTCAAAAGAGATTGTAGCACAAGATCAACTATGTGCAAAGTGAAGATTGGAATAGTGTTGTAGGCAGAGTTGTTTGCAACAACGGTTGGATAATGAAAAGCGATTGGGGGTAAAGGAATTCCAGCAGCTTTGATTTCGGCATCAGATGGCTGTTCCAGAAGTGATTTCTTGATGATATAGATGGAAATTCCGGCCAGACCAACGTTCTTCTGAGCACCAGCCATGATTAAACCATACTTGGAGATGTCCAACTTCTTGGACAGTATGTTGGACGACATATCCGCAACAATCTCAACATCTGGGAACTTTTCGAATGGAAAGTCAGGGAATTCAATACCGTTGACCGTCTCGTTATCACAGAAGTACACATAGGAAGTGTCTTTGAGATCAGGAATGGACCATTTTTCAACGGAGGGGATGTCACCAAAAGACCCATTTAATTTTTTGGCATCACAAACAACAACCGAGTCAACACCCAATCTCACAGCTTCTTCATAAGACTTTTTAGACCAGGTACCAGTGATAACGTAACCTGCCTTACCTGGTTTGCCTGTCTTTTTCAGATACGCAGCTGCCAAATTAGTTGCGATTGACGAAAATCCAGAGGTACCTCCTCCTTGCATGAAAAATACTTCATGAGTGTCTGGAATGTCCAACAAGTCCTTGAAATGCTGTTTCGTGCTATTTATCACCTCGGTAGCTGGTCCAGAACGATGAGAGATCTCTCCGATACCCAGACCGACTGAGTTAAAGTTCAACAGATCATAGGCAGCAGTCTGGAGTACCTCTGTTGGTAGCAACGCAGGCCCGGCTCCGAAATAATTGGGTTCTTCTCTTGTTAGCTCTCTGGACATGGCTATATCTCAGAATCTGGACTTTGGCTTGTTCGCACGGTGGAAGGACAAACCACGAAGAGTCATCGTGGTGAAATAGATTGGATATTTGGTGTCACGTGACCAAAATCAATCTTGTTTCCGCGACTGTTTTGTATGTCAACAGACAGGCTTCTATAGCACTAACAAACACGTTAGCCACTCGCCCTCAAAATGTCGACTAATAGTCCGAATAACTCGACTCTCACGATTTCTCCCTTCGTGAGGGGCCAGAAAAAAAAGGACTTTTACGCGACGCCTCCGAATGTACTTCTACCCCACCAATCCTCTAACTCCAAGATGTTCTCAACACCCTCGTCTCAGAACTCGTCATTGAAATTCGAGACAGGTCTTGCAGAGGATCCTCCGCTTACACAAGCTGATAGGCTGAGGCTCTGGAGGCATGACGCATTTTTCCAGCACCATTACACCACGGCGGAGTATGTGGGTGATAAGGTTTTGTCTTTGACCAACGATCCGAACGATGCTTTTTGGTTGGCCCAGATATATTATGCTACGGGAAACTACATTGGCGCAAGAACTTTATTGATGGGCCCTGACTTCGAGGACTCCATCGCTTGTCGGTACCTTGCTGGTCAATGTCTTATCAAGCTGGAAGAGTGGGACGAGGCCCTGGATATAATAGGTGATGTGAATCCCTTCAAGACGGATCATTCCACCAACAAAAATCTGGATGGTGGGATTAAGCTGGAGGCTTCGATGTGCTATTTAAGAGGAGTGATATTCTCAAGACAAAACGATTTCGAAAGAGCAAAAGAGTGCTTTCAAGAAGCTGTGCTGGTGGATGCTAAGTGTTTCGAGGCCTTTGACGAATTGATCAAGAATAACTTGCTAACACCAAAAGAAGAATGGAGCTTACTTAACTCGCTACATTACGAGGATGCTGATATCAATGGCGATCTGGTGAAGTTGCTTTATACCACGAGACTCAACAAGTATGTCAATATGCCCTCTTTCGAAGAGGCAGAATCGCGACTGCGAGAGGAGTACAACCTTGGGAACAACGCTGATATTCTGCTGAGCAGAGCAAACTTGCTATTTGTTCAGTGCAAATTCCAACAGTGTTTACTGATATGTGAGGAGTTGATGGAGAGGAATTCCACCAATTTTTCGGCGATCCCTCTGTATCTCAGTTGTTTGCACGAACTAGGAGGCAAGAACAAGCTCTTTCTGATAGCTCATGAACTTGCTGACAATCACCCCAACCATCATGTGACATGGCTTGCGATAGGAATTTACTATTTCTCCATCAAAAAGATTGGTGAGGCCAGAGCCTTCTTTTCTAAAGCCTCAACAGTGTCGCCGAATTTCGGTCCCGCCTGGATAGGGTTTGCACATACTTTTGCTGCGGAATCAGAGCATGAACAGGCCATAAGTGCTTATGCGACAGCTTCGCGTCTTTTCCCAGGCTCTCATTTGCCAAACATGTTTTTGGGGATGCAGTATCTTCAGATGAACAATTTGTCGCTGGCTGACGAGTATCTGTCATCTGCATTCTCAATCTGTCCGAACGATCCTCTTTTGCTGAATGAGCTGGGTGTCGTATACTACCATCGAGGGTCTCTCGAGAATGCTGAGCAATACTTCTTGAGAGCTGTCACTGCTGCAAAGAATCTGAGCGCGGACTCCAAGGTTTGGACCTCCGTAAACTCCAACCTTGGTCATGTGTACCGTCGCATGGACATGTATGGGAAGGCACTGCAATGTTTCAAAAAGGTGCTGAAAGTTTCCAACAGAGACGTGAACACATATACCGCCCTGGGTCTGGTTTACTTGAAAATGCGCGATTTGACACAGGCCATCGAGGTTCTGCATACTGCGCTTGGCATTTCGTCAACCAACCGTGTAGCCAGTGACCTACTGAAACGGGCTCTGGAACAGGGCTCGGGCGACAGCAAGGATTTCTTCGGCAAGACGGAGAGGCTGGGGCGGCTTGTCCAACAGCCTGTCGGTGGTCTGGTGACTGAGACCCCTTTGAACAGAAACAAGGGCAATAGGATATCTTCGAGCGGCGTTAACTCCGAGTACGCAATTGATGTTATGGTGGACAATCTGAAGAAGGGTGCGGAATCTAGTGATGAGGAAGATGTGATGGAAATCGAGAGTGACTAATAAAAAAAACAGGCGTTTTTTCAACAAATATTCAGCATAATTACATACTTTTTAGCTAAACAGTCAATCTGTTAGATCTCACTATAATTAGCGTGATGCGTCCCAAAAAGGAGTCGCGATGGGGGAGACCCTTCAGGCTCATCTCTCCCACAAATAAACGTGGCTCCTTATCGGTTGTGAGGCGAGATCATACTTAAGAGACAGTCCTTGGCCTCGGTATCGTTCTTATAATATCAGAAATTTGTCCAAATCATTGCCATATTCCTTTGGGAGTTTTTTATCCTATCCCCAATCAATGCATCGTCAAGCAGAATAGACGCTATTGGGAACAAGTGATATCAACAGCATAGCATTCACATTCCACAATGAACGCCTTCGAACCAATCTCTAAAATCCCACAATCGAAGGAACCCGTTCTTTTGGGTGCCTCGTTCAATCAAGACCAGAGTTGTTTTGCAGTAGGCTTTGAACATGGATTTCGAGTCTACAGTACTGATCCCATGGAGCCCCGGATGAAACGCACGTTCTCGCTGGTCACTGGCAAGAAGAGCACGGATACTGACCTGAACTCTAGCGGTATAGGTGTTGTGTCAATGCTGCATCGAACGAACTATGTTGCTTTGGTTGGAGGCGGGAAGGCCCCCAACTTCCCCGTGAATAAGGTGGTGATCTGGGACGACCTGAAGAAAAAAGCATCTATCATACTGGAGTTCATGAGTCCTGTGTTGAACGTGCTGTTATCAAGGACTCAGATAATCACCATTTTGAAGAACCAGGTGGTTATTCATGCTTTTGAGGCAAAACCAAAGTTTATCTCCAGCTACGAGACCTCCGATAACGAATATGGAACTGGTGACTTGTCTCCAGGCACTCTGAGCAGGTCGAAGGGTGTTGAAACAGACACTGGAATGCACATACTGGCATTCCTCGGAAGGTCCATTGGGCAAATTCAGTTAGTGGACGTGTCTCCTAATGGGCAGGAGAGAAACCGCATATCTATTATAAAGGCTCATAAGGGCAAGATACGGTGTCTAGTTCTGAACAGTGCGGGTACTATGATCGCCTCGGCATCTGAAATGGGCACGTTGATACGCGTTCATGCTACTTCGAATTGCTCTTTGCTTTACGAGTTCAGAAGAGGTGTTGATCGTGCGGCAATAACCTCGATGAGATTCTCTCCTTCTGGGTCGAAATTGGCGGTTCTATCGGACAAAAATACCTTGCACGTATTCAATGTGAACGGGGCTACTTCAAATCGCCATCACTTTCTTGGGAAACTGCCCATGGTTCCCAACTACTTTATGTCAACCTGGAGTTTTGTCTCCATTCATGTATCCGAGGACAACGGTCCTACAAACGGAAAACTAATGACCATCGATACAGGTGTTTTAGGCTGGTCGAGTGAAGACAGCATCATCATTTTATGGAAGCTGCGTGGTCGCTGGGAAAAGTACGTTATTGTTGAAAAGGGGGAGGTAATGGATCAGGACGGTAGCGTTCAAAAACAATCCGAGTTGGTGAGAGAAGCCTGGAGAGGCTTTGGTGATCTACTCGAACAATAGACATCGTCCCATTATGGTGAAAGCATACTTTCTTGTTGAATTACTTAACAAGAATATCTATCGTGTATTATTAATCATGCAATCATGTTTTTCTTGGTCCCTTGATCCTCATCAAGTTTGCAATGACCTTTGATGGTGGAACAGAGATGTGTATGTCCATCTCTCCTTCTTTCAAGTAGTCTCCATCGGATAATGCAATTTCATCTCTTGCTATCAACCAAGCCCTCAGTACAATAAGAACTATTCCAGAAACAAAATAGCAAACACCAACAAATATGGCCGGGTGTTGATATTGTTTGGGGTTTGCGGCTCCTCCAGTAGTCAGGCTGATAGTTATGACCGGACCTGTTATGCTCCCCGTAGACAAAACTACCAATCCTAAAGCCAGGCCCATTTGAAATCTTTGCATACCAACAACTCTGACGGCAAGAGCTCCAAATATTACCCAAATTGTACCACAAATTGCGCCTGCAACAAGTGCAAATGCCACTGCAGCTGCAAGATTCCGGGCTGGAATCCATAATGCTAACGAAAACAGTGCAGATAACATGCTGCTGATGATTCCCATGTGAACGGGCCCAAACTTGTCGCCCAAAAATCCAAAAAGAGGTCTTCCGAAAAAAGCTCCCAATGAAACCATTGAGGAGACAAGAGAGCCTTGGAAGGGAGTATATCCCAAAGACTGGGTGAAGCTGGAAAGACAGTAGAGGATAGCGATGTACCCCAGTATTGCCAAAAACTGGTACAGTGCCGCCATCCACATCCCAAAGGATTGAAAAATTACCTTGTCATAAATTTTGTAGCTCGGTTTTATATGCTTACTTCTTGATTTCATCAAGATGAGCACAATGATGTTCAGGAACAAGCAGATGAAAGATTGGGTTCTCAATGCCCATTTGTATCCAAACCTTTCCAATACCTTTTGCATTCCCAGATTGAATAGGAGACCACTTCCTGAACCTGAAGATACCAATCCCAATGCCAACACTCTCTTCCTTTTGAACCACTGAGGAATAATCGTGAAGCCTGGCATGAAAAGAAGGGCCAAGCCAAATCCCTGAAGAACACCTTGGGTCAGATAAAGATGCCACAATTTTGTCGCATAACTTGCAATGAACACACCCGCAAACTGAACCAGCATTCCAACAAACATGACCTGTTTGAAGCCAAACTTACCAATAAGGAAATTGATCAAATGTGCAAACAGTACACCTGCACCGAACGTTAGGCCTCCGATTGCTCCATAATCAAGCTTTGTAGCACCACTAAACGTGTCATTTCTCAAGTAATCTGCAAGATATATGGCATAGCTTGTATTTGATCCCCACGTGCTGATAAATAACAGGAAATTTGCAAAAACAACCACCCACCCGTAACCCCCATCTGGTATTTCAACAGATGCTGGAGTTACAGAATGTTGTGAAGTTTTCCCTTCCTCAACATCCGCATTGTCGCCGTTTCTGATATTCTTGAAAAACATTAATAATTGGAAAATATCACCAACAGAATCTCAAATTAGAGCTGTTGATTGATACCCTACAGGAATTTATCAAATTTGCAAGGGAAGCAATGTAGGATTTTATATCGAGCTGGAGCCAGATATTCGAGGCGTAAAAGCAATGTGATAGGAGAAGAAATGATGTTTGTCATCTCAATGCTGGAACGTTATTGGACGAGAGACTCAATTTTTCACCAGTTCAGACTCAGAATCATGCACGGGGCCGATTTTAGGAGCAGTAGCGCCACGCTTAGTAAACAAGCCACGGTGGAACGTTATTGGCTGGGAAGTGTTCGGGATGACAAATTATGAAGCTGGAAGGTGAATAGTCATGCACTCCCCGCATGGTCGTTAAATATGCGGCGAATAATTGGTGGGACCACTATATATCACAATCTGTTCACACACTCCTAAAATTTTTTATATCAGAAATAATCTAAGAGAACTAAGAAGATTCTCAGTCTGCTCCTCACATCAAGACTAAAAAAAATAGATGGCTACTGTAGTACCGCCACCATCGAAGAAGCAGAGGAAGGCTGCACAGCTGGAAAGAGAAGTGGATGTTGTTCCTTCAGACTTGCCGGATGTTCTGATCAAGTTTGAAGCCTCTGATGCCCCAGAAGCCTCACAAGACAGGATCAGAGGTGGCTTCAGAGTCCCCGGTGGCATCACCGAGAAACAATTAGAGGAGCTTTTGAACAAGCTGCAACACACAGAGGATGATCCAGTTCCTTACTCTTTTTCGTTCACAGCTAATGATCAACTAATGGATATAAGGACGTCACTGTATGCCTCGGTACTGAAACCAGGATACAAATCTACAGAAGATTTCATTACGTTGCTTTATACACCTAGAGCCGTTTTCAAGGTCAAACCTATTACCAGAGCCTCGGGTACAATTTCGGGCCATGGTTCTACTATATTGGCGGCGCAGTTTTCCCCTAATGATAGCTCTAAAATGGTCACCGGGGCTGGTGATTCCACCGCCAGACTCTGGGATTGCAACACTCAAACAATTCAACACACTTTGGCAGGTCATACAAATTGGGTTTTATGTGTTAGCTGGAGTCCAAGTGGAGATGTAATTGCCACCGGAAGTATGGATAACACGATCCGTCTTTGGGATCCTAAGACTGGAAAGCAGCTAGGAAAGCCTTTGGCAGGTCATACCAAATGGATCTCTAGTATATCGTGGGAGCCTTTGCATGCAGTTGCTGTTGGAGAAAAGCCACGACTGTGTTCAGGTTCCAAAGATGGAACCATAAAGGTCTGGGATACCGTAAGAAACGTGTGTCTTCTGACGATGTGCGGTCACGCGTCAAGTGTTTCCTGCATTCGCTGGGGAGGAGCTGGATACATTTATTCTGGATCTCATGACAAAACTGTCAAAATGTGGGATGCCAAAGATGGAAAGTGTGTATCCACTCTGAAATCACACGCTCACTGGGTCAATCATCTCTCGTTATCTACAGATTACGCTTTGAGAATGGGACCATATGACCACACTGGAGTCAAACCAAAGGATGATGCTGAAGCGAAACAAAATGCTCAAAAGAATTACAACAAGGTTGCTATGGTGGGAGGAAAAGCCAAGGAGTTGATGGTGACTGCTAGTGATGATTTCACAATGTTTCTGTGGGATCCTCTTTCATCAACCAAGCCCATATGCCGTATGACAGGTCATCAGAAGCTGGTAAATCACGTCTCGTTCTCTCCTGATGGTAGGTACATTGCTTCCGCTTCGTTCGATAACTCTATCAAGCTGTGGGATGCGAGAACTGGAAAGTTTATCACTTCTTTCAGGGGCCATGTTGCCTCTGTTTACCAAGTGTCTTGGTCCTCAGATTGCAGACTGATTGTGAGCGCATCCAAAGACACCACTTTGAAAGTGTGGGATGTAAATACGAAGAAGCTGATGGTTGACTTGCCCGGTCATTCAGACGAGGTTTATGCAGTAGATTGGAGCACTGACGGTAAGCGAGTGGCTAGTGGAGGAAAGGACAAAATGGTGAGAATATGGACTCATTGAGATGTAGAAGAGAGTGGCATAGTTTCGTTATCCGAGATAATAACTGACAGAAAGAGGGAAATAGATAGACACACAAAGGAGACTGCTACTTCTAGTGACTGCAAATATATATGTATAGCTTCTCTGCTTAAAATTCGAAGTCAGCACTATCTAAAATAAATTCAGCATATTCGTCTCATGATCTGCATGCGGCTCAAGTCTACGTCACCCGCATGAAATGGCAGGTGTCGCGTCTTTGATACACGAAGAAAGATTACAACTCTTGGAAAGCCTTGGCCAATGCTAACTACTAAAATGCATACTGAAAAAAAAGCTATATCACTTATAGTTGCAGGCCTTCTTCCCAAATTTGGAATTGGCTTCGAGGGCCAATTGCCATGGAAGCTGAAGAGGGAAATGCGCTATTTCAGATTAGTCACATCTACGGCAGTAGCGGGTAAGAAGAACGCTGTGATAATGGGACGCAAGACGTGGCAGAGTATCCCTCCAAAGTTCAGACCGCTGCCAAACAGAATAAATGTTGTCTTGTCAAGGACATCGTCTTCAAATGCCGCGATACAAGAAGAAGTTGAAGGTAGTGATACTGTGATTGCAGACTCGATGAGCTCAGCAATCCGTTTGCTTGATTCAGAAAAGATCGATCAAATATTTGTGATTGGTGGAGCCGAATTGTACAATCAGCTTCTTTCGCTTCCAGAGACCGAGGATTATAGCGTTGAAAATATATTTCTGACTGAAATTACTAGTGATAAGGACCATGCCATGGATGCTTTCATTCAAATGGATAATACCCAATGGAGAAAGGCCAGTTCAGCCGCATTACAGGGTCATTTGGAAAAATACGAGCTGACTGGTTTCGAGCTAGAGAATAATGAGGAAGGGGATTACAAATATGATTTTACTCTGTGGCAGAAAATTAAATAAGTACGGATGTGATTTAATGGATTGTCTAGTATTTAATTGATTAGCAAAGGGAAGCCATGTGCGGCGTGCAGGATAAAGTGTAAATCACGTGATATTATTGAGGGCTTCAACCCCTCGGCATCCTACCTCGTGAACTTTTCATCTCAAGTACAGGCTTCTTTTTCTCTCTATCATAGAAGGTAAACCAAATCATAGAAAAATGGCTGAATCACACAGACGTAAGTAACTTTATGTTTATTGATCAATCGGAATAGTCTTCTGCGGGGTTTCTTTCATAGTTTTTGACTTCAATTTGGACAATTACGAGGACTTTCTCTCCACGGACATCATCAAGGACATCATCAAGGACAAGAAAGCAAAAGAATCATCATCACAGCATCATAATCACGCCGGAAAAAGTATCTGATCGATTGGGCTTATTGATATGTTTTCCATACTAGATGAAACAACTCGTGCGAAGATTATTGAGATTGATTTCACCAAAACCAAAGGCTTGAAAACTAACTTTATTTTTACAGTATACGTTAAGGGTAAACACGTGTCCTACCAACGTTCTAAGAACGTCACCAACCCAAACGTTTCGTTGATCAAAATCGAAGGTGTTGCCACCCCAGAGGATGCCAAGTTCTACCTGGGTAAGCGTATTGCCTACGTCTACAGAGCTTCCAAGGAAATCAGAGGTTCGAAGATCAGAGTCATCTGGGGTAAGGTTGCCAGAACTCACGGTAACAACGGTTTGGTGAGAGCTACCTTCAAGACTAATTTGCCAGCAAAGACTTTCGGTGCATCTGTTAGAATCATGCTTTACCCATCGAACATCTAAGTGACCGATATAGCAGTGTGAAGGGGAGATGAGTTGGCTTTATTTACTGAATATAGTTTATTGGCTGAGAATATAATAATGTAGGAATCATCATTATTACTTATCGTAGCTTGCCTATTCATGTTGACACAATTTTGGCAATATATTCAATTTTTCTGATCATGGGATAGACCATTCTAGTATAGTCTGCTGGAAATATCGATGTCGTGCAAGGATTAAAACAAGTCTGAGGTGCTCATAACCAAGTTGGTGCTGCCAATCAAATGGCCTCGAAACATTATTAGCTAACAAACACCAGCACCACGATCAAGTGATACTACTCATCATTTAACTCCGGAGATGATTCCATTTGAAGGTTTGCTCCCTTACGGGATCATGTTTGCCGTATGTAAAGACTTTTATTTCGCTCCGGAGACCCGTTACTAACACTATTCAGGCTATGGCACTTGGTGGTGCAGCTATGAACTCCATAACTGTGTCTGGACTGACTAGAGACACACATGGTCCAAACAACGCCTCGAACTTTGGCCATCCAAAGGATGATATGCATTACATCAGACCTAGATTCAACACAGATCAATGGGATAAGTACTTCGCAGTGAGAGATCTCCGTCTCACCGGTTCGTTCAGAGGACAATCCGACGCTCCAGAGGCCCACGAATCATTCGAAACCAACTCTGTACAACCATTCAACAACACAACCAAGCCATGGGTGTTGAGGAAGCATATAATCATGAAGAACAGTCCAACCAAGTGGCTGAGAAAGTACGGCAACAAGAGAGACAACGACATCCAAGAGATGAAGGATCAATACATCAAAGACATGGGAAACTGATGTTGGTTAACAGAAAATATTTATAAAAATGAAAGAAGGATATCAATGTTCCAAATTTGGCGTATAACATGTGCTTCCATCCCACGATGGATAGCGAGAAAGATGTTCAACTAACCGCTCGATAAAGTCATTCAGTGATTCCAAGTAGTCCTATGGTCAATTGGCATTACTGCACTATTCTCAGTTCGGCATCTCCATCAAGAAGATACTTCGATTTGTGCTCATCGAACAACTTTTTCAGCTCTTTCACATACAAGTCATGGTAGTAATCGATCTGCTGCTGGCTGGGAGATGGCATAAAAGGAATGCTGACCGGGCTGCCAACAACTATGTTTATAGGCTTGCGGAAAGGGAGTAGTCCAAAGTCGTAATTGAAGACTCCACGAGCGAAAAATAGAGGGATTGTGAAACCCAGTCTATTTTTCAGCCACATTTGGAAACTGTAAAGTGCCTTCCTGAACAAAAAGAACGAGTCAGAGACCTCACCCCTATTGCCTGATGTCTCAAACACATTGTATATGTTTGTCTCGCCAAATCCGTAGATTGGAACTAAGCTAACATCTCCAAGCTCCAAGGCAATCTTCACAAAACCCTTGCGCTTCTTCAGCACAATGTCGTTCTTACCAGGTTTGGCAAGTAAAGACTCACTAGCACCACCAACGACTATGGCCACACTTTCATTCTGTCTAACCAAAGACATTACATTATGCTTTGAGACTGATGATATTCCTAGCGACATCAGGTAGTCCCTGTAGAACGGTAGTCTGAATTGGTTGTTCAATGTCAGCAGAAACACCCTGATTCCTGGGAACAGCTTCTCGAAACCTGCTCCATTGGTCGCAAAAGCGCCTGTGACCCCCATAGAAATGATACCGTGAGGATGGTACGCAAATATGTACCTTGGACCCGTTTTGACTTGTTTTGAAACCCAAACTTGCGTCTTCGGTATACGAAGAGCCGCAAGAATGGGGTCAAGAAACCTGGGAAGATACCCAAATGGCGAGATGAAAACCTCTTTGCTGACCTGCTTGGTTGTGAAAGTAGGCTTCAAATCAACGGATTTCCGAATGCGTATCGGAAAGTAGTTCACAAAGTATTTCCAAATCGCCAGGTTTCTCATCGTGGAGGAGTACCTCCATACGCTATTTCCGTTGCTTGGGGTTCTATCATTGAGAAAGAAGAACACGAAATAAACGAACATAAGTGGCCATAACTGGGGGAGCGAACAACATATGAAGAAAAACGAGAGAATCAGTGGAATTGTACACGTGTGCCACAAGACAGCTAAAGTCTGCAACCTCCTCTCAAGAGGTATTCTTTGTGGAGCAAATGCGGGGCGTCTAGAATCATCGGTCTCCGCCACCTTTGATATTTTGTCGTCGTAACTGTGACAAAGGATATCATCGCATTCATAAGACTCATTGTTTTCCTGGCTGAATGTTTCTTCGTTCAGCACCGGCATTTTGGTCAGCCTGGCAAGGAAAAAAAAAACTGAGAAGTCACTCCGCTTCCCCTGCAGCGCACTAATGTTACTAAGAATCCTGATTGCTTGATCTGTCACCTATACCCGGGTCACTAAATTTCTGACTTCGACGGCTCAACTTCTGATTAGCCCTTATTAATCAAACTTTTGACTTATCATTGAGATTGGTCACTGCTTTAATAAAATGACAGAAAGAGGACCGGATCAATGGTTTGAGGATATCAAAAACTGCAAGACTCTCAGTGAAAATGATATGAAACAGCTGTGTGAGAGGGTGAAGGATCTGCTCATGGAGGAGTCCAACATCCAACCGGTGCAGTCTCCTGTGACGGTCTGTGGTGATATCCACGGCCAATTTCATGACTTGCTGGAGTTGTTCAAGATATCTGGAGGCTTTCCAACCTCAAACGGTATCAGCATAAATTACATTTTCCTCGGGGACTACGTTGACAGAGGATACTTCTCCTTGGAGACGTTCACTTTACTAATGGTTCTGAAGATCAAATTCCCACAACACATCACTCTTGTAAGAGGCAACCATGAGTCGAGACAAATCACACAGGTATATGGGTTTTACGAGGAATGTTTGAACAAGTATGGATCCACCATGGTTTGGAAGTATTGTTGCCAGGTCTTTGATTTTTTGACGCTAAGTGCTATAATAGATGGCAAAATCCTTTGTATTCATGGTGGTCTTTCCCCAGAAATAAGGATGCTCGATCAAATCAGAGTTCTATCAAGAGCCCAGGAAGTTCCTCACGAAGGTGGGTTTTGTGATCTTGTTTGGTCAGATCCTGACAATGTTGATCTCTGGGCAGTCTCGCCCAGAGGCGCTGGATGGTTGTTCGGAGCAAAGGTTGCCCGTGAATTCAACCACATCAACAACTTACAGCTCATTGCTAGAGCTCATCAACTTGTCATGGAGGGATTTAGGTACCATTTCAAAGATAAAGATGTGGTAACAGTGTGGTCTGCCCCAAACTACTGCTATAGATGTGGCAATGTCGCCAGTGTTATGAAAGTCGATGACGATCTGGATGTCACGTTTAAGATATTCAGTGCAGTTCCCGATGATACCCAGAAGATCAACCCAACCAAGAATCAAAGGAATGAATACTTTTTGTGATGGTTTTCCGATACTGAGGGAAAAAAAGAACAGACATTGTTCTGACGATGTGACGATTTCGTGTTTGATTTGATGTAATATCCCCTTTCCATTTATATATTATGAGATAACTTTTGTATCAGTTTGTTTCCCAACATTTTCTAACAAACTTATCCATTTTGACCACCTTCTTCACTTGGCCTCCAATCCAGGGATGCTCCAGCATTTGCCTCGGACTTGGCCGACGCTCCGGCTCCTTGATCAAACAATACTCCAAGAAGTTACGGAAGGAAGCAGACCAAGTAATACCCTCTTCTGGTTCATCGTTGAGCACAGGAGTGAACTCCAGTATCATGGACAAAAGTTCTATAGGGGTAAGCGCCATAGTCCTATCAGTGTTATGGAAGGGAAACTTTCCTTGAGCAACTTCCAGCAAAGTTAACCCCAAAGACCACACATCAGACGAGACCGTATATGGCTCATTCTTTATCCTTTCAGGGGCCATATAGTAGGATGTGCCAGTGAAGGTTGTAGCCAGAGAGTTTACAACTTCACCACTAACACCAAAGTCACACAGCTTCACGCTTCCGTCCCAGTCGAGTAATATGTTTTGGGGCTTGACATCTCGATGAATGATCTTCCTTGAGTGCAAGTATGATAAACCCTGCAGCACACTTTCCGCAATTTTGCCAATCACCTTCTCTCCTATCCTCCCATTTCTGGATTTGATGTTTTTGTAGATTGCATCCAGCGATGTTCCCCCCATAAACTCCATGCATATATAGATAGATGCGTCCTCCTCGTCCATAAATGTCCCATAGTAGTCCACAATATACTTGCTTTTGCAGCTGCGATTAAAGTTCAGTTCCCTCATTATTTGTGTCTGAACATTGGGATTCGGATCTGTAGTTATGGTCTTCAGAGCAAAAATCTGGTTCTTCGACTTCCAATTGCATTTTTTGACAGATCCCCCATTCCCCTCTCCTATGAGCTCAAGCTCCTCTATTTCGTTTGATTTCGATAACAGTTTCCAATCGTCTGCATCTAGCTCGTGTATATCCTTTTTGCAGACCGCCTCAAGCTCAGCTTTGCGGTCGTCGCCTATAGAAAGGGTTGACATAGCCAGTACGGGGCTATCAAAATCATTAGGCACACTTACCGGAGTGCTCTCGCTTATGGTGCTCTGCGAACTAGAGCCCAGGGACGAATTTGTGCCAGAGCGTTGCTCTCCAATTTTTATCGGACGTGCTGACTGAGAATCTTGAGACGTTAGTGGAGCCGACAACACAGGCGGCGTCGGTATGGAGAGTGTCGGCAGCTTTGGTCTTGTTCTTCGTTTGTGAATGGACATAGGAGGTCGCAAAGTTGGCGGCGGCACAGGCATTTTTGGAGAATAAATAAAAATTAAATCAGATCCTTCGCACAGTCTCAACAAACATAGATCGCCCAATCGTTTATCAACCGGAATTTGGTTCTGAGGCACGGAATGTAGATGAGAATATGTGCTCAGGTGGTTGCGCGCGTGTTAATGTTAGCACGAATCTCGCGAGGATAGTCAAAACACGACTTTGTGGGAAGCTCAAACTAACCTGTGTCTGTTCACTCCAGTGTTCGGTACTCGGTAACTTTTGAATTTTTTTGAATTTTTCATATTTTTGGTAATATAACCTAGTTTTCAATTTTTTTAATTGACTCAAGCTTGGAATTTTGAGCACGATGGTTGGTTAAATGAACACCTGTAACTCGGACCGTCTTCCTAGGATGTCTTTTCTTGACAAATGAGAAACAGTCGAACCCATACGCTTATCAAACCCAGGAAGAATGCCCGCGTCATAGAAACGCACAAATTCAGTCATTAAAAAACGCAGTGGCCGTTTACGACCATTCTCCAGGATTATTTTTTCGCGAGCGGCAAGCGGAAGCAGTGAAATCAGGTAAGCAACGACAATCTCTTCGCCAGTGAGACTGCCGTCGACCTCTTGAGCAGGAAAATGGTGTCTATTACAGAGAACCTACAGCATTGTGTTGTTTTCTCAAGGCAAGGATTGATGGCCCGGTCTTCTGTCTCAACAAAAAGATCAACAATAAGCTTGGTAGGAAGAAAGCCATAGGTCCGCTCAATGAACTGAACTTCTCAACTCTAGAAATTTGGTTGATCTTATGAATCTTCTAGCCAATAAGCTCGCTCTTGAAAATACCGAGCGCTTTATTGCTTCGCTTGGTCGTACAATCACAACCCGCTAACTTGCTGTTGCCTTTGGGGTTTATTTGATGCCTTTTGATGCTAGGAACAGAATTCACCAGACTGCCAGTCGTAATTATTATGGCGCCGTCATCACTCTTTATGACGTGTCGCGGGTCATGACTGCCCTGGACAGGTAGGATATTTTTCCTGAGACCTTGTCGGCTGTTCCTTCGACTTCTTCGAAAAAAGCCCAAGAAGTCCAGGGTAAGAGCAAAGTCTGTTTTGATCAAGGCTCCCTCTCCTTGTCCCTGTAGGATGTCTTGTATGTTCCACTTATTGATTGCAATCCCCATGCTTGTGATCGTGGTCGTAAGCTCGAGTTTTCTTCTTCTGGGACTGAGCGTGTTGCCCTCTAGAATGGCCGACCCTATACTAGTTGTCACGGGTCTTCGGGTCTGTACAGGCTGATGGGTACTCCACTGATCTCTATGCCTTATGCCACTGATTGTTGAGAGGTGAACTGAATGTTCTACACCGTATAGGAAATACTGTTTTAATAGTTAGATCCCCATGTGACTCAAAGAGTATATGAAGAGGGTCTGTCTATGGCGTTCAAGGTACGCAAAACGCAGGGCTCCGGAAAGGTCGCTCTCAGCTTCCAGAACAAGCATGATCCGAGTATCAACCGAAACCTCAACAATGGCCTCCGGCGCTTCATCAAAAACAACAGCGAGCACAAGCTCAATGTTCTCAGAATAGACCACAGTAAGCGTAATCCCATTGGCAAGAAAAGCCGCAAAGCCCGTCTCGGCCTAGTAGAACCCTCAGAAGGGACTTCACCAGGCAAAGACATAAGAACCTTGTTGATAGGTGTGAGGCCGCTCAATCAGCCGCATTACTATTCTAGCGGTGTGCGGCTCATGTCGCACAGAATTTATTGAGTGATAAGAGACCATACCCCTCTATTGAAGCTCATACCCTTCATGAGCTTCTTCCGTGTATCCCAGAGGAATGTTAGTTAAGTTTCCGTATTATTCAAGAAGCCCCCGTCAGATTTGAAGCTCTTTTAGTGTCTTGAATGACAGCAGGGAGGTGGTCGCTGGAGACCTGAGGTGAACCACGGGGAGAGCAAAAAAAATTAAGGGTGGACATGCCACCAGAGCGACAAGCATGACTATCTAGAAATAGCAATGCACATTCTCTCCTTTGCGCGATCGGTCAAGGGCAACAGCTACCACCGAGATGAAGGTAGTGAAGGACGAAGCGGGAGCTCATCATGACCAGGAACAATCAAATAAAGTTGGCGAGCAACATTATCCTGTTGATAACGCAGGTGATCCGAGAGTTACCTATGTGTAACAATCGCTTGTCAGATATCTCAGGAGAAAGAAGAGAAATGATAAAATCAGCGTGAACTTCCGGACCAGTGACCGTAGGATGAAGAGAGCACAAGCCATAGAGAGCTCGTCGAAACGGATTTACAACAGCATCAAAATCTGGCGTACCATTATTAATAGACTTAAAATCACCCATAAACGAAGTAATTAAGATGAATAAAAATCGTATAAATGAGTCACTATATAAGCGACATAGTCTCTTTAAAAATGTTGACACCATTACCATAGGTTGTAAATTCGACCTGATCAGACACTCTCTCCTTTATAAATCCTATCCTTCATTTCATACTGGAGAATGAATATGTTATTTATTTAACCTGAGGGTCTAATAAAATCTATATTCAAGATACAAAATGGTACGAAAGAAAAGAATCTGAGCTGAATATAAGACCTTATTCATATATGCTGTTTGCATCACACAAACTAATTTCTAACGTTGTTTAACCGTCTAATCCGTCTGTTTCCGGTAATCGACAGTAAACTACAGCTATCAAAAAGTAAACACCTGCTCTCAACAGAAGAAGCGTAAGAACGACACTTAGGATTCAACATTACTAAACGATCGATGCCTTGAAACAAGTTTCTATTAAAGTTCAAATATACTGTCATATCAGAAGCGATGCTGAGCCAAGAGAGCTATTCAACACATTGGTTTAACAACTTTCAACATAGAAAACAGCGAACGGATTCTGAAAATTGATTACATTAGTTTCACAGTTAGGCTATGTTGAACACCATTAACTTAGGTCGTACAATCAACCAACTCAGACATTTTTAGAATTATATTCTTCGCTCTGGATATATAGAATGCTAGAGAGTTTGTTTGTTATTCAAGTCACTAAAATAGGTCTCAAACGGATGGTCTATACCTTAACGTGGACCCTCTTTATATATACCATTCGGATCACAAGAAAGTAACTCATGAACTACTTGACCTTATGGTCACCCACCCATGAACTCTTGGCATTAGGAAATGACTCAAGGTTCTGCATAGTTATTGAATTGTCAGCCTGGAACACCGAATGCCAAGCCCCGAGCATTTACAATGCACGCGGGTTTAACACCTTTCAACTGGCTAAACAGATATTTTATCTTCCGAGAACACCATATTTAGCGCTAGTCGTCTCCTATACTACGTACTATGTATGCTATTCAAGATATGAATATAGCTCTTAGTGTCAGGGATTGCGGTCAAACTGATCTGAAACGGAATTATAGTTTAGAATAAAATCATGAGTGTCCTTCTTAAGACTAATAACACGGCATTCAAGTCAATTCAAAAACCAAGCCAACGTTGGGATCAATTGAGATAGCCTGCCAAATCAACCAGATCAGATACTCTTTCCTATTAGAATTCTAGCTTTCATTGTAAATGCCATCAATGCTACAGAATAAATATGTTATCGACACAGCACAGCACTCTGAACACTCAACAATCTCAACAGGATCGATTTATGGATTCCCAAGGCCCCGTCGGATTATGTTTTTGGCAATCTTTACCAAGTCAGCATTAGAATATTTCTACAGTGAGCGGCAGAGGCTTACTATTGGTTCTAGGCGGTGTTATGGCCAACCTCGAAGCCATAATTTAGAGTATTGTACTAGAGCCTCAAGTATGAATGCATGTCAAACACCATTCTCTAAAATCATAGCTGAATATTTCTGAACGATTGAAACCATCTATACAGAGCGTTATATCGTATATATGTCACCGGCAAAAACTCTCCTTAGTATCGTTGACGACATTCCTAGTTTTCTAAAAGAGGGAGGACAATTAACATTGTGAAAAAATGGGATCAAATCCCCTTTACAAAACTATTTACAAAATCGTTTTCACAAGCTACCCCAGCGAACTCTTCGGCAGGTGTTGAAATTGCTGAATCTTGAGACTGTTATGAGCAATATGTTCAGCTTAGACAGGAACGGAACATTGAACATCATGAAATAACTATGTTTTGTTAGCTAGGTTCTTGTGTGATGCAAATGTGATTTAAATGGAGAGTCTAAAGCGTGTTTGGATCATTAGATTTATAATTTTGGTAGTATCTGGAATAACATACTTAATCTCTAGTATAGATGACATCTAGAGCGAATGTTAGAATTATCGTAGGAAAGAATTTCTGGTCTGGTTGATTGTGTAACCTATGTTAATCGATAGCAAGAACAGGTAATCAATACATACGGGAAGTACATGTGTTGAAATTTCTAGACCATGCCATGAGATTTTGGTGTACGAACATGTTTAGTCCGTTTCCTTACCAAGAGGGACATTAGGGAACATGAATGAGAGAAATTCAAATGCCTGTTGAGACTGTTTATTCTGCAGTGTTATGAGTAGTTTATTTTGCTTAGACAGTGACAGAGCATTCACCGTCATGAAGGAAACCTCTTCTGTTAGCTTTCTTCTGTGTGATTCAAATAAAATACAAATAGAGTCCAAAGTGTTTATAACACCTAAGATCTGTAGTGTTTTTATATCTTGATTGATAGATTTTGTCTATGTTAAAATGAGGTGACAATGATTTACGATACTGCGATGGTGTTGTTAATCAATTTCAACATAACA
This sequence comes from Kuraishia capsulata CBS 1993, assembly GCF_000576695.1. Lineage (NCBI taxonomy): Eukaryota > Fungi > Ascomycota > Pichiomycetes > Pichiales > Pichiaceae > Kuraishia > Kuraishia capsulata. The sequence continues at coordinate 912,992 of NW_019172952.1, forward strand.
CACTTGTTTTCCTTTGCAGCAGACATCTGGAGTTGAATATAGAGTTCTTATTGTGAAGAAGGTTTGGTTGTAATGACTCTATGCAACCTGTGTCTTTTAATTTGAGCGATTTCTGCTTCCGTATATTGTATTTTTTGCTTCTTTGCGGCAAATTGCTTCCTAAATTACGCGAATCTTTAGCTGTATGATTGGTGATTTTGTAGCAGTTGATAGATTTTAGAATTATGGAGGTACTCTTATGCAAGATTGCTCTAAATCGATTTTTGGCTCTCAATTTGCTTTTTTGATTTGTTTGGTTACAGATTTGGGAGTCTGAGCTCAGTAAAGCTGTGATAAAGTTATTGTAAGGTGTGCTGAGGTTGCGTTTTTATCTGTACTGCCTGGTGTTGTCCTCGTCTCTATGGTCAAACTAGTCATTCGTATTAAGTTTTCTCTTGCCGAGTTTGTTGAATATGTACAGGATAATTTAGTGCTTCCTTAAGCTCTGTTAATATGAGATTATCGTCCTGTTTTTGTCATATCGACTAGATTTCCGTGCTATCTAATCCCCTCTTAGGTCCTGAGCTTATTGTATTATACACTTTTGTTCGGCAAGAACTCCGAATTGCTCCACTGCGATTTCTTTCTCGGTTTCGGCTTGCTTCTGTTTCGTCTCTTTTGGGAAATAGAGCTTCAAATATTCCATTCTCGCAATGTCTAGATTTCCCTGGTCTGCTTTCATTACAACATCCTCCCTGCATAGAGGGCAACTATCCTTACTTGCTCTTTGTAGCTTGACCAGACACCGCACACAAAAGACATGTCCACAATCGAGACGGATGGGTTTGAAAGCCACAGATGTGCAGATAGGGCACGTGTAATCTTCTACCTGTGGAACAACACTCAACAGCTGCGTCGCTATGATGCTGCAGAGTGATTGCACAAAAGATGTTTCTCTGAAAGTCTGTAGTCGCACCAGCATAGGAAAGTTTTGTGTATCCAAAAGTGTCTGCTTATTGAACTTTTTCAGAATCTTGTAAGAGGCTGTATTGTTCAAATCTTGAAAGCGTAAGGCTTGGATGAGTCTCAAATTCACAGTGTAAAATGATTGAAACGCCCTGGCGCTTTGCTTGTGACGAAATTTCGAGAGCAATTTGGTCTCCTCAAGTCTTCTGGAGAACATTTCAAGCTGTCCGCGAGCCTGTTCAACTTTGCGTTCACCAACTTTCACTCCTGAGCAGCTGAAGAATACTTCAGAATCAATGTACATTTTGAATATCTCTCGCCAGACGTACATGTCGGATCTTCGTATGCTTGGTGATGTGAGCTTGCTGATTGAGTTGCTTATCTGTGTCACAGATTCTGTAAATTCGCCTTTCTGCACGCTCTCCAGGTTTGACAGATCTCTGACTTCACTGTACAAAGTTTCGAAAAACGCTTTATCCTGCTTTAGTTCGATCAAAATTTCGATAACCCTCTTCGTTGATTCGAGTCCACTTTTCTCCAAATCATCCGCTTGTTGTACCCTCTCATCTGAAAATGTGACAATCCTGCCACCGAGTTCGTGGATTTTTGACAGGTCCTCTTCTGCAACTCGCATTTTGAGATAAGGTCGTATTTGTTCGTTCTCGGCAATAAAGTCATATTCAGCCAGATAGTGGAAGCTGTCGGAACCTCTGTGAATAATAAGATCTGTGATATCGTTCTTCTCTAATCCGCTATTTTCCAGCTCCTGAACCACACTGTTAATGTACTTCTTCAGTTTCTTATACTGGATGGTGTACAGGGCCCACTCCTGAGGAATATCCTCGTTTTGGAGTATCTGTTCAAGCAGCTTTGCAAATTTCATGCTGCCTATTCATATAGGTGTCATTCAAGTATTCCAATGATGCCAACTTGAGCTGAGTGGGAACAATAAAGGTTGATATGTTTGTTACGCTCCTCTCTATGGCACGCATAAATATTTTTTGGCAGAAAGTACCCCCACGTGAGAAAGTGGGATATACACACCCTTGGACAATAACCGATTATATAACCAATATACATGACACAATCTGTTCCCGTCGCGACTAACATTGGTTCTCTGGTTGCGGTTCTGCTTACTCAATTTGAGCCGTTCGAGATATCAGAGATGGATGGTGATAATAACAGCAGATATGACAGGCAATTAAGGCTCTGGGCAGCCTCTGGCCAGTCACTCCTTGAGGCCTCTCACGTCTGTCTAATCAATGCTACATCACTGGGTTGTGAGGCTTTGAAGAACCTTGTCTTGCCAGGTGAGTATGATTGAAGAACGCTAAAGATCATTGTGTACTAACTCGGGAATAAAAGGATGTGGGAAATTCACAATAATAGATGACGCCAAGGTTGGAGCTATGGATCTTTCAAGCAACTTTTTCCTCACAGAGGCTGATCTGGACTGCCCGCGTGCTTCTGCCGTTTTAAGAAATCTACTTGAACTGAACCCAAATGTGTCTGGTAATGCATTGGTTTGTGATCCTGTTTCGAAGCTGAGTGATATTGGCTTTTGGGAGGGATTCTCTGTGGTGATTGTATGTGGAGGCCACTCTTCGACCGTGGATTCTCTCTCTGATTTACTATGGAGTCTAAAAATCCCGTTCATCCGTCTGCTGTTATCGGGGTTCTATGGAAGTATTAAAGTCAACGTTCCGGAGAAAGCACTGACAGATTCACACATGGAGCTAAAGGGCGACCTTAGATTGGACCAGCCGTGGCCAAAACTTCTCCAACACGTCAACGCCATCGCCTTTGAGGAATTGGATGATACAGAGCACGCACATATTCCTCCAATTGTGATTGTGGTCAAAGCTTTTCAAAAATGGAAGAATGAGACCAAATGTTTTCCAGAAAATCGCAAAGAGAAAGAGGAACTACGTCTGGCTATAGGAAGTTTACAAAGAAGTACTAACGAGCAGAACTTTGACGAAGCAGTTGACCTCGCTCGGAAATTGACAAATTCAAAGAAAATCGTGCTGCCTCTGAAGCCCTACCTTACCATGTTGAATGATATTGACTGGAACTCCAATATTTCACCATTTTGGTTCTATCTTCTCGCATTGAAACAGTTCTTGGATCAAAATAATGGGCTACCCCCTCTCTCTGGTGACCTTCCCGACATGGCTTCGGATACAAAAAGCTACATCATATTGCAGAGACTTTACAGAGAAAAGGCTGAAGAGGACTTCTTGAAGTTTCACGCCATTCTGCACGATTTACTAAGGGAATTAGAGAAATCAGTCGAAGAGTTTACAGATGAAACATCTCGCTTGTTCTGCAAGAACTCAAGGCAGGTTATAGTACAACATGGCACGCATCACCAGGTCTCGAAAAAACTAGAGAATGAAAACGATGACATTATGAAAGCAATTTACCTGTGTCTGCTGGCAACCACAGAAACTAATCACACACAAAAGGCATCCTTGGAAGATATAGAGCGGTTTGTCAAAAGCAGCTGCGAGCGATACACAATTACATTGAGTGACGAAACTCTTGAAAGCGTGTCAGAAGAAGTGTAAGTACTTCATTTTTTGTGTGCTTTTATCATGCTACTAACTTTGTACCAAGAATTCGAACTTACGGTAGCGAGACTGCAAATATTGCATCTTTCATGGGCGGCATCGCTGCTCAAGAAGTATTGAAAGTATGTTGAAGTTCTTTATCTTCTAGTGATTCTCCTGGGTGAAACTAACTGAACTCTAGCAACTCACCAACCAGTATGTCCCACTGGATAATTGTCTTGTATTTGATGGTATTAGAAGCGTTACCAGCAGCTTCGAAGTATAAGCACATCGCATTTTCTCTATCTTCATTTCTTTGTTGCCTTCAATCTCCTGAAACGCTGCGTATTTGCAACCATATTCTCTATGTAAGACTCGAAAATGGCATTATCGCTTTTCACGCTTTCTCTTCTATTCATCCACTCCTTGCATAAAATCAACAACTGAGATTTGTGACTTTTCATGCTCTCAATTTTGGCCGAGAGATCAGCTTCTGTGATATGCGATTCTTCGAAGAAAAACCGCGTTTGTAAATTCATCTCAGTCTCATCAACTGCCTGGTATGTTCTTTCCTCTAGCTTCAATCCACTTTCCATCGTTACTGAGAGGTCCAAGTCCTTTAGCATTGAGTGAACTCTGTCAAACTTACCCGATGACAGCTCGCTTTCTCCGTAAATGTTGGTTATCGTTCTTTCCGTGCTCGGATTTAATATTTCATCAAGATCTATTGGAATTCCCAATTCCAAGAAAAGTTGTCGTCTCACCAAACTCTTTCGCCAGTTGGGCTTGATCAGTTTGGGGTGCTGTACTAGTCTATCCAGTAGCGTTCTGCATCTGTCACCGATAACAGATTTGGCTTTCGAGTCAAAATCTGTTCGGCTTTCATTGAAAATCTCACTCATCACGAGATCAATTCTCTGGTTTGAGGGCGGAGTGATTCTCACTTCTGGCGCTTCAAAGTTGAGGGGTTCAACCTCTTGCTGCTGCTCTTGCTCCTCCACGAACTCATCAAACGACGAGTCAGAGTCTGATTCCGAATTGCTTGTATTTAACATCGGAATGTTTAACTTGAAATGTAACAGACTATTAACCCTATAAAGTTCGGTTAAGACATCATAACATCGTAAAGATGACACGGGTGGAACTTCAAATGCACGTACTCATCTCATCCCCATCTTGGACTGGCCAGTCCGTAGTGCCAAAACAAGGCAATACATACATATAGTGCGTGAAACTAGGATTTTGGAATTCAATGCTCTATGTAGAATCAAAACTATACCCTCACATCAAGGTTTGGTTTTTTGCTGGAGAGTCTCTTGCTCTTCTTCCCAGCCGCTTTTCTCTCGTTCTCCCCAACGGTAATCAGATCTCTGCCCAAGTTATCCTCAGGCTTCAGTTTATATAATCTGACTATCCAGTTCTCACTTGTGAACACCTCTTCGACGGTATCTAAGTGAATGCTGCGAGCATAGCTTGAACTCAATCTTTGGTTTCTTACCCTGTCCATAGCATCGTTTGTGCCAAACACATCTCCAAACCTGTAGAAAGAGAGCTTGTACATCAGCGAATTCTTCATTGCATCTGTAGCCCCGTCATCCACACGATATTCACCTCTGTCTGTGAAATAGGTTCTCTCGTTCACCTCTTCAGGCCAGATTCCTTCCGAGATCCTCACCATCCACAAAAACTTGTTAATATCATCACCTGAATAGCCAATGAGACCACCGAAAATCACAAGAATGTAATCAACACCGAGCCTGCGCATGATCACTTCTGCCTTTCTCTCGTCAACAGACATGGCTTTACCCACCGTAGCAATATGGGTATTGTTCCATGTGTTGTTGTCAACAAACGTAGTGCGGTCGGCCATTCCTCCAATCTGATAACCATAATCCCACCATGACATAACCTTAGCATCCTCGGCAGTGTTCATGCGAAGCCAATAATATGCTTCTCTATAGTCATCGATGAGCAGTTGAGATCCATCTGGATTCCTAGACGCCAAAACCACGGAAGGCGAAGAGTATGCATTAGAGGTCACCCAGGTACAATGGTAAACATAAAAGAACAGGTAGAAGATGAAAGAGACAGAGACCAGCGCTTTTGAAATAAAATTGACCCAGTTCGTCTTCGTGCTTTTAGCCTTGGATTCACTTGGTTTTTCACTTTCGTCGGCTTGTTCGGACAAAAACTCCTTAAAAGTGAGGTAGTTGTCAAAGAGCTTTCCGACAGTGATGGCACCACAAACACACACCACAGGAGCCAATGTGAGCATCAATCTGACCATAACACCAGCAAAGTAACTCGCCAAGACGGAGTAGATGATAATGAAGATGGCCTCATTGGTAAGTTCCTGAAAACAGAACCAAACACCCACTGGAAATAGCCATATAAGGAAGTTCAAATCGAAGAAGAAAGCGGACCATGGTGTGGGCTGATGTTCTGAAACGGATGCAATGATTGGAATGTGGATCTTAGCATAGCTGGTATCCCACAAGGAGTAGAATCTCCCTGTCCAGGGAGCAATCAGGCCCAACTTAGTCGCGGTAAACAAAGCTGCTACACCCAATGCAGTCACCAGGACTCCGAACAGAATCATCAGTCTTGAGTATTTCTCTGGAGAAAGAGTGTATTTGAAGTAGTTTGCTAGCAATACCAACTGCAGCAGACCGAAAACCCCAAGACTACTCATGTGGTCGTTGGAGCGAATAGGCAAGAACCCCACGAAGGGAATCTGCATACTCATAAGTGTTCCCAGAATGTACCATGTGGTATAACTAGTGTAGATCTTGTAGTCAAATCTTCCCATCAAAAGCAACACAAACACGTGTAGAGGGATCAGGTTTGTGATAAAAACGTATCCACCCCAAGCACTCACCATGTAAAAATAAAAGACTGAAGTCAGGGCACTGTAGAACACAGAGCCTAACTTGACGGATTTGACCCACAGATAGAAGGTTACCATGAGAATCGTAATAGCAATTGCCTCATTATCATATGATCCCGCAACAGATCTGGAAATATAACCTGGAGTGATGCCCATGAATATGGCACTTAAAAAGGCAGATGAAAGTTTTGTCTTCCGGGAGACAATGGCCTCGCTGGAGTTCGTGACTTCCATAGTCAACAAGAACATCGCAAGAGCCGTCAGCGAACTGAAAGCGGGTGCCAACAAGACACAAATATTTCTTATGTCAATTGGCAATCCACATGCTTTCAACATTCCGTGTATAACGGAGCTGGTCACCATGAGACCCGGGTATAACGTACCACCGGTGACTCTTCCAAGGGGATACCAGGTCTTGTCATCAAACCAATTCAAAAAATCATAGTAGCTGTTATTTACCAAATACTTGGTAGCCCTGAAATTGAACCAAGGGTCGAACTCGTGGATGATACTTTCAAACCGTATGACCGAGAACAGTCTCGAGGACACAGCTGCGAATGAAATAGAGACGAAAATCCCAATCGTGAGTATGAGCTTGATGGCTCTCAGCTTCCCAGCCGATATCACGACCTGGCCATTGTCCTGGTAACTGACGAACATGGATGGTGGAATTGGGTTTTGGTAACTGGCAATTGGTAGTTGACAAGCTGTTCACGTCCTTGACGAACGTGTACTTTTGATGCGTAGTGTGGTGATTGATTAAATTCTCGAGATCAAAGCCCCCCAATTTCCCAGTTGCTTAGTCGTGCGAATACCATCTTCCCCTACTTAGAATCGCGATATCGATCTCTCAGACTTGGAGCCCTCCATGTGAAAAGGGACTTACCGGCAACGATATCAACACTCAGAGTCCACACATAAGCAAGAAACTCGGTTCGCAAGGTCTGTTTATTTCGATACAGTTATATACCTATTCCATACATTTTTTTCTGATATTATTCCAAACAGTATCCCACCGAGTCACTCAGCATACGCTTGCGGCAATCCCCCTCAAACATGACATCTCATGACTTCTACATGCCAGAAATCGAATCTGCGATCGCGCGGTCATTAACAGAGAGGAAAGTGTTGTTGATATATCTGTCGCCGAACTCGACAGCTCAAGATACCTGGGAATACGATCGAATCCGCCATAACCAAAATGCGGAGGTGTCACGTCGAATACTGCTAGAAACCGTGCGCCTCAAGCTCGTGAAGGACACCCAAGGGTTCAACTACTTCCAGCAAATATTTCCTGGCATTACCGTTCCGAGCTGCTATTTATTGCTGGGATCACGCGTTCTGGAAGTGATCAGTGAGTCCATCAATGTGGAGGCCTTCAACGAGAAGGTGCTACAAGTGCTGGATGGTCACATGGAGGCGAGAGAGCCAAGCGCAGATATTGTGGCAAATCAGAGTGAGCAGCCTCAGGAGCAATTTCCTACGCCAGCGGAAACTACTTTGGAGCCAGAGGTTGCGTCTCCGGAGCGTCAAAGAGCAAGCAAGAAGCCAAAGGTTTGTTCTGACCCGGCAAAGATACCCAAAGCTAAAAAGATCCTGGCGGATCAGGTCAATTCAAAGTCACTCGTGAAGGAATCTCCTACTCAGAAGCCAAATACTAGCTTACAAACAGAGAGACCTCATGAAAACATCCATAACGAGAGTTTGGAGACCAGCCACGATTTTGCAATCCAATTCAAACTGTTTGATGGAAGCGTTCTGAGAGCTTCTTTCGAGAATAATGACACCCTCGCTCATGTAAGAAATTGGATCATCTCAGAGAGACAAGAGTACGAGTCTGATTACTTTTGCTTCTACAAGCCGATTGATAGGATCACGTATTCAGAGGAGGACGAAAACCTCACTCTGAAGGATTTGAAATTGAATCGGGCTAATTTGATCTTAAAACCTATGGATCCAGGCGAGAGCTCGTCGCACAATTCTGTGGGTCAGACTGGAACTTATGGAGTTTCTTGGTTGAAGACTGAATTTTTCAAAATAGGATCCTTCCTTGGCTTTTCTGGAAAGAAAGAGCCGGAAATGCCTGCCGATGACGTTGTCGCAGAAGGAAGCAGTTTCAAAGCAGATCCAGAGATTTCAGAGGATGTCTCAGCCTACCCTAGTTCTCTGGAAGCGTCTTCCGGCTCGACGAGGTGCTCGTCACCTCATGAAAGTGAGAGGCCAGCCCTACACTTCAACTCGTCCACTTCACAATTCAGTCTCAACGGGCCGAGTTCAAATAAGCTGGTGATATCGCCTACCGAAGAAGTTTCAGTTGACCCTGTCGTGCAGCCAAGCAATTTGCGGCCATCATCTAGAACCGAGTTCACCAACAACACTGATGAAGAGAGAAAAACATACAATGGTAACTCCCTGGAAGTCAAGGACGAAAATAAGGTATGGGGGAATATGGAGGATAGCTAATGTTAAATGCTACACCTGCACTTTGATTTGTTAGGGTTTATATCATTTGATCGCTGTTTGCTTTAATGTTAGGATGTTGTCTAGATTTATGGTAATTATCAAAATACACACAAATTTGTAAAATATGAGCAATTCCAAAAATTTCAACCTAAAACCTACGTGAACACCCTTTTCACACTGTGTAAACTACAGAAACTTCTGCAATCGAATTTTATTAGACTCTAACAAACGTTCATGCCCTTGAGGCTTTGACAAAAATACATCGATAGTGATAAACAGTGTTGGGAACGCGCTTTGTACTCAGCACAAGGCATCAAGAGCACAGCAGAAACAAAGGGCTGCAAGACATCCACCACAGCATCCACAACCACCCTCTTCCCTTGGAGGAGGCTGTTGGACATACATGGGCTGCTGTTGTTGGTAGTAGCCACCCTGCTGTTGTGGTGGGCCTTGTTGGTAGTAGCCACCTTGTTGTTGTGGAGGACCTTGTTGCTGAAGAGCGAACTAGTTAGTGACCGTGTCAAGGCAAAATATTGGCAGCAGATGTACTTACATAGTACTGCTGATTCATGTTTTGGTGTTTTGACTCGAAGCTTGAAAAGAGATATGATAATTGTTGGAATAGAATTCCCCGGAACAAAGCTTTTTTTGGACCTGCCCCATGAGACCGTGAGGCTAAGTAGCACAGCCTTGTATTTCAGGTAAGAATTTTTTAAATGCTTTATGTGTACTAACCTATTTGTCCCAATCGGGACGACATAAAGTTCAGCCGCTTTTGGACGATAAGGGGGCCGCACATCGCATCATCAAGTTATCCCCAGAACATCTTTAACGAAATCAGTCTATATGCTGTTCTGACTCTGTGCGGGATATATTTGCTAATTCCGGAGTTAAGTTTAGTAAGACTATAGCTGGTTTTTTATTCGTGGCTATCATCAAAATCCCAGACATGCAGGGCACCGAACGTTCTGATACCAGTTCGTTATCCGAGGGTACCGCCAGTACTTCCACAAGCGAAATGCACACGCCACCACCTTCACCAAGATTGTCATACTCAAACCAGCTGCCTTTATCACCTCCTCGCCACATTCTGAGCAGACTCACACCTGTTGGAAGGAAAGCGGATCCACCAACTGTGTCTCTGGATCTTTCAACCCACAGTCTACGCAGGAAGAAGATTATACAGGAAAAAGTCCAGCGCATCTCTCAATATTCAAAGGAAGTTGACGAGAAGGCTTCCAAGGCTCAAGCATTGAAGAATGAGCTAAGACAAAACGCTAGAAGAAGGTTCGGAGAGAAGATGAACAGGGCCTTGGAGAAGAGGAACCAGATTATAGATCGAAAGAGGAATCTTGCCTCAAAGCTCCAGAGAAGGAGCTCTTTACACAGCAATCTAACTGGAGTTGAGGAAATTGTGAGCCAGAATACGGATCAGTGTGAGGAAGACGATCATTCCGAAGCCGACAGCTTTGATGACCACATTTTTGACGGTTTCAATGAAAAGATCATCAGAAGAGCCTTATACAATTACAAATCCGCAGCTTTGTTCAAGAGGTTGCGGAGAACGCATATCTTTGGTCGTTCTTTGGATTTGTCAATAGGGGTAGGATACCAGAAAGCCTCAGAGCTGATACAGATCAAATGGGTCATAGAAGCTCTTTCTTTTATCCTAGGCCCTTCCTTTGGCCTGGTTGACGATAGATTGGAGAAACATTATTCCAAAATCTTCCTTTATTCCTACCTCATGCTTTGTGAAAACAAGGAAAATGGCAGCAACGGAGGTCTTTCCTCAAGTACTGATACTTCTCTTCCTACAAATGAAAGGGATTTCGCTTCATATCTTGAGGGACTCTCCAGCACCGAGGCAAAACTTTACACGAACACTTCACTCTACAGGATCATTCTGAAGATGGCTTTTCAGAATAGTGAAGATGCTTTGAAAAGGTTTAGATCGTTGTTATTTGCACCGTTAAATGTCTCGCTAAATTCAAAGAGCGCAGAGAGAATCTCGTTCTCTCTCTCTTGGTTGAAATTCACCCACTGTTTCGACTCCTATCTACTTCTACATCGCCAGAGAAGCCGCATCCTACTTTTAAGTGTGGTAAACGTTCTACAGAGGGAAATAAACTTCTTGAAATTTTCCTCTGAAGAAGGCATGCAGACGAATGACGAGTATGAGAAGGCAATTTGTTCATTTGAAGTCAAGGTCACCCAAACGAAACGAACGATAGCGATGCTTGATGCAGAAAATAAGAAGCTGAATCACCAAAAGGCTATTTTAATGGAGTTCAAGAGAAGTATAGTCATTTCCGATGATAATCCACTATTATACTCTTCTTTGAGCAACCCTGTTTCGTCTCTTGCTGAAGTGGCAGGTGGAAAACTCACCTCTTTAGTTGACGATCCTTCCAACGCCCTGAAGGTCTCTTCATGGTCTGCTTACATGTCTCCTCCGGGTCTGTCCATGACAAAATGGAGACAATATCTTATGAGGATTATCTTGCAAGCTAAGGGACCTGGCCCGAACAACTTTATCATGCGTTCGGGAAGAAACCAATACTCACAGGAGAAAAATCACGATGAAAGCGTTGATATAGATGTGGTGAGATCCTTATGCGGTCTCAAATCATATAAAGAGGCATGCAGTGAAGTTTTGCGTCATCTAGAATATCTGGATGAAGTTGAAGAGATGATGGAGACTGTTTTTGATCTCACAAAGCAACTCATACTGTCATTGGGAGTTGTTATAGAGGTTGAAGATGGCGATACCTCTAAGCTATTGGTAGATTACTCTTATCGACAATACAGGAGCTCCATATTGAGGCTCTGCAAAACCAAAGAGCTGAAAAATGATTTTTACTCCGGGGCTTTAAACATCAATGACTATTTCGCTCTCGTTTCGAAATTTGTTCTGGAGGAAGCCTCTTTCAATGGAAACTGCTTTGATGAGTTAATGGTGTTTTTGAAGCAGGGAGATACCAAATCGAAAGCTTTCTACCAAGAATACGTGAGATTGGTGACAGAATGTGTCATATATGGAATCAATCATTGGTGTTCAAGTTTCTTCAAAATGATCAAAATGGATCTGATAAAATTCGAAACGAACTGTTTTGTTCAAGAATTTCCATCCACAGATCTCACAAAGCCTCGCTTCAACTTGCTGCATTCTTTTATTTCCACGAATTATGTCCCCGCCAACGATCTTCTCAAGCGTACTGGGCTACTCCAGGAGGGAGATGAACTCAAGAACACAGGGATTGATGTCTTCTTGGCCGGGTTCATTGAACTTGTTACTTCCGACATGACACTGAAAGAGAACATGAATAGTCTTCCAGAGACATTCGCACTTTTGACGCCCGAAATACGTTCTTTATGCGTCAAATACAAGGCGTTCCTCTACACTAACTTGGTTTGTATGTTGGTAATGCAGTATTTCCAGAACTGTGAGTTCAAGCTGGAGTCGTATGCTCAATATTGTGTGTCCCCTCGAATGAACTCTTTACAGGCACTGTTCGACCAATCTCTGCTGATTAGCCAAATTCATCACTATTTTGAAAAAAGCTTCGAAAGTGAAAACTATGCCGGTTTGCCAGAATCCAAGCAGGAGATACTGAACATAATCAGAAGGAACGCCAGAGATAGACTCGGGGGGACTTGGGGTCAACTATTTCCTGAACTGAGGTTTGAGAAAGATATCGAATTTTCCATTCATGAAATTGTGGAAAAAAATGTGGATAAAGACATAATTCAGGGTCTCATTAACAAAATCGAGGCTCCACCATCGATGCAACGCAAGTCACTGAAGGGAATCTTAGCTGAGGGAGTCAAAGCCTTCTTAATCTCGAAGAAAGTCGACTATCCCCAAAATGCTGAAGGCCTAGAATATACGGATATACAAAAGCTAAAGCAGCTAACCCGTTCGAGTTTGAGATTGTTTCTGCAAGACCATCCTACTTTAAGAGCTGCCCTTGAGGCGATATCGGAGGAAGCATACAGCATCTTCAATTGCAGTTTCACGGTTTATGGGAAATACTATTCAACGACATTGGACTCCTATATAACGGAGCTGGTTTAATATCGTTTTTTCGCTAATACATAACACACACATGCGCATAAAATCAAGAAAAACAAGTTTTTTTCCACTTTAATGTTACATTGCTATTACCTAGAATAGACCTTCTTCTTCGCCGTCATCACCATCATCGCTGGGGTTAGCCTCCTTCTCGCTAGGATCGTCATTAGCGTCACTATTCACATCAGGCATATCTTCCTCGCTATCGACAACGAACTCATTCGATAACTCAGGCTTTTTAGAGTTGACCCTTCTTTTCTTAGGGACAGGACCCTTGGATTCTCCAGCTGCTTCCTCTTCATCAGAATCAACAATCTTGGCCTTCTTCTTTCTCGTCTTGCGAGTACCAGATGCAGCCTTCTTTTTCTTTGGTTCTTTTTCGGCACCATCTTCTGTTGGCTCCAGCTCGTCGTTCTCGTCCTTGGCAAGGTCGATCTGGTTTTTGATCCAGTCTTCAGCCTCCACTTGTAGCTTTCTTCTTTCTTCAGCCAGCCTCTTCTCGTTTTCACGAGCAGCGGCGAGTTCTCTTTCTTTGGCTTCTGCAAGTTTCTCCTCTTGCTCAGCACGCAACTTCTTGGCTTCCTCAAGTCTCTCGGCGGTCTTGATTTCGTACTGTTTCTGCTCTTCGATGCACCTGATAAGCTGGTTCTTCAATGTGTTTGTACCCATGGAAGCCCTTGCTTTGATATCTTCGGCTGGATAAGGAGGATGAGGCTCATCTGCCAGTTTTTCCAGACTCGAAATGGCTTCCTCAAGTTCCTGTAAGGCATCCTCCAATGACTCCACCGTTCTTTTCTGTTCGGGTAGTCTTCTTATGAAATCAGCAACCTGGAACTGGACGAAAGCAACATTGAAAGACAACGCTGGGATTGGATTGAGTGCATAAGCTTTTTTGGAAAAGTCCAAACTCTGCCTTATAGCATCCAAGTTTTTCTCAAAAGCACCTCTTCCGTACCATGCCCTACCCAACAGCACAAACAATCTAGAATCTTCTCCGCTGGTAAACTTGCTCAGTGCAATATCGTAGCTCTCAATAGCTTTAGCATACTGCTTGACTTCCACTAAGCAGTTTCCCAGGTTGATGTAAACGGACATGTCTTGCAGAGAGTCTCTCACCTTTCTAAAGATCTCCAGAGCGGCTCCAGATTGCTTCCTATCGGCAAAGATTATAGCGATACCCTGAGCGGCATATGCGTTCTTGGGATCAATCGACAACACTTTCTGATAAAGCTGAGCAGCACGGATGTAGTATCCGTTTTTTCTCTCTTCATCCTTTGCAGAGCCGTTCCTGATGTCCCTAGCGATCGCACAGTAGACATTACCGAGAGAGATCAAAGCATAAAGATCGTGAGAGTCATACTTCACCAAGGTATCACGATGATGTTCAGATTCGGCCTCTTGTTTGATATCCTGCTGTCTACCGTATCTTCTCGCATACCACCCGTAAAACGATCTCACTTCCAAGTCATCTGGATTGGCTTCCAACAAGTTCAAAACTTCGTTTTTAACGACATTGTCGCCTGATAGACTTGATAGCAAGAGCCACCTGATTTTGGCACTGGCATAGTTGGGGCAAACATCCAAGATCTCTTCGTAAAGTCTGATAGCATCAGAAACAGTTTCCTGAGAGGACTCAAGAGCACGGGCCTTATTGTACTTCAAAATAACGGAGACGGCATCCGATCCAGCTTGTTCTTTGTGGGCTTCTAACGCTTCATCAAAGATATCGACAGAAGGATTTCCCTTCTCGACTCTCAGTAACGAGAAGACACCAATGTTGTTTAGCAGAGAGTAAGGAACATTCTTTTGCTCAGATTCCAGGAGCTCTTTTGCCTGCTGCAGGTACTTGAGAGACTTGGTGGTGTTCTCATCCTCGTATGCCTGCGAAAGCGACAGATACGCTGGAAGATATACAGTGAAACCAGACTCCTTGCACAACTGAAGGTATTTCTCCAAGTACGAGATGGACTTCGTAGTTGAAGACTTATCCTTCGAGTATAGTATACCCAGAATGTAGATAACCTCTAATGTTTTGGGATTCTCCTTCAACACTTTCTCAAAAGAGATGATAGCTTCACCGAATTCTCCTCTAGCTATCTGGCACTGGCCATATCCAATCTTCGCCAGGAGATTGTCATCTTTGGCCTTAATGGAATCCAGAAAGTGCTTCTGGGCTTCAACGTACTGCCTCTCGGCAAAGCGACACCTCCCAAGCCAGAACTGGGCATCACCTACCACGCTGGGGCTCTTGGAGGAAGCGAGCACCTTATTGCAAATCTGATCCACTAAATCGTATTTTCCGCATGAGTAGTAGTACGAAGCCAGAACAATGAGAATGGACTCATCATGAGATCCTCCAGTATATATTTCTTTCAGTTGAGTCAAAGCTTCGGCGTATCCTGCCAAAAAGTGTTCATCGCTCTGAGAGCCAGTGAAACACTCGTCAAACGCACTGAAACATAACAGCAGTTTAGCAATAGACTTGGAATCTGGGTTAACCTTCAAAGAGTTTTCCCAAGCCTTCCTAGCCAACAACTTATTATCCAGCTTCCAGAAACACAAGCCAATTCCAATCCTTGGATCTGGAGTGATGAGAGGGTTGTTAGACAGAACAGTTTGGAATAGCTTCAACGAAGCGGAGTAGTTTCCCTTCTGGAACAACACCTTTGCCTTTCCCATGAACGCATAACAATTGGAAGGCTGTCTTTTCAAAATATCGTCAAAGATGGAGGAGGCCCTATCTAATTTGCCTTCTGACTCCAAGCTTAATATGCCCATAGCAAGCCCAGTGTTGAGTGACTCTGGGTTCAATGAGAACGCTGTGTTTGATTCGTTATTGGCCAGATCGAGAGAAAATGAGTCTTGCGACTTGAACTGCTGTGAGAGATATAACCAGGCTAGAAACGTGTGGAAACTGGCCTGAACATCACTAGTAGAGTCAATGATGGTGCTTGAGCTCAACCCTCTTTTGATGACCTCGGCAGATTCATCAAATCTACCCTGATTGGCATAAGCTCTTGCAATAGAAAGCCACTGATCTTTTCCTGCCTCTTCGTTTTCCAAAAGATCACAGAGTTCTGTGGGATCCTCAGGCAGCTCGTCGTTGGCATCTATCACAACCTCTTCATCCCCCTTCAGAGGAATGGAGATAGTGGAGCTGGTCCATTGCTGAGCTACAGCGGAATCCAACACTTGCACGTAATAATCAAGCCCCAAAGACTCGGATACGTCCAGCGAAGGCATGTTTAATCTTGATTTTTCAGGTCTGTATACTGAAGAATCGCCCTTGTTGAATGAGTTGAGTTGAGTGGACAAACCGACATCATCACTCTGCCATATTTCAACCGTGTCGACAACAACTTTTTTCTTCCTGTATCAAAGAGGTTCAAAACTTTTTGGAATATAGTGATAGCTGGCTTTGTTTTGCTTGACACAGGTTCAAAATGGAAACCAGAAGAATATTTATAGGCTCTATGTCACAGGAGCTCTGCTCTTCTGTGGCAAATTTGGAGTCCAGGTTGGCGAAGTATGGTGCCCTGCAGTCCCCAATTGAGCTGCATACCAAACTCGATGGGACTGGGTTTGGATATTTGAACATTGACTTGAGTGACGCAGATTTTGCCAAGCTCAAGAGGGAGTGGAAAGGTGTGAAGTTTATGAATTCGAACTTGGTTTTCGATATCGCCAACCCAACGTATACGGCTCGCCTGATCGAGGAGAAGAAGGCCGAGCCCGCCGCACAACTGAAGCTTGCGAAACAAGAGAAAATTTGCCATGCGAGACTTGAGAGAATAAAAAATAGAAACAAAGTGGAAGAGGTGATTAAGGGAAGGCTTAGAAAAATACCGAGAAAGGATCCGAAGCATTTGACACTGAGAAGGATAGTGAAGGGGCGGGTGAAGTTCATCCAGTCCCCCAAGACAAAGCTCTGGGGTTTCGACAAGGCTAAGAAGCCAAAGGACCTTGTTTCTTACTTTGCTCATGGTGAGTGGAGAGACGGAAACAATCATGTGGTTGACCGGTTGAGTTTGAACAAATCTGTGCTCAAAGCCAGTGTGCTTCCAGAATCAGCAGAAGACAGCGCAGACGACCACGAAAATACACAGCACGAAGAATTAGATACAAACACCAAGCTTCTGGAGTCCATGTTTGGAAACTACAACTTTGACAAGAAGCTCGCCATCGAAGAGGATCCGGATGAGTATGGCCAGTCTGATTATGAGGATTATGGTGGAGTTTTTTCGGACGACGAGGTTTTTGAGACAGTCTCTCATTTGAAAGAGACACGGAAATTGGACGAGTACAAGAGTAAGTTTGGCGACAGTTTTCAGAATCAGCCCATTGGGTATGAAAGTGAAGAGGAGGACGAGGACGTGCCAGAGGACGTGCCAGAGGACGTGCCAGAGGAGGAGATGGACACAGGAAAAATAGAGACTAAACAGAGCAGGGAAAGTGCCGATGAAATGTCTGTTGATGAGCCCTCCAGTGAGTCGGAAGAATCGTCGGAAGAATCATTGGAAGAATCGATGGAAGAATCGTCGGACGAACCATCAGGCGAACCATCAGAAGAAGCCGTTGAAAAAGAGCCAGTTATTAGCTCGGAAGAATCCAACGAGATTCCTGAGGATATTGATGACGAGTTTGTGCCAGTTTTCGGAAAGAAAATCGAGGAAGACAGTCAAGAAAAGCCAGTTTCAAAACCTGAAAGTGACTCCAAAGAGGTCGAAGAAAACACCACCGAGGTCCTACGGTCTCTATTCAAATCAGCTCAGCAATCTCATGAGACAGCAAGTGATGACATTCCACAGATAACTGCCACAGAACTCCCCACAGCGGCAAAGAAAAATGCTCTTTTTTTCACACACTTCGAGTCGCCTTTTCTTCAGACTCAAACAGTGCTTAACAGTCTGAAACAGTCAAGGTTGGAGAACTACGAAAGCTGGTTCTGGGAGAATAGGGGAGAGCTGAACCGTCATTTCCGCTCGTTGAAAAGAGACAAGAGGAAATTTAAGGGTAAGTCCTCAGCATATTAACCTTGAAATCAGTAATAAATCTATCTATATCTTTGAACGAACCCTCATCTGCAAAGGAAATGCCAACGGTGAGACCATTGGTTGTGGAAATCACAGAACAATTGAAGTTACCCCCAGTAACTCCAGGATTTTGGATAAATCCCATTCTTTCACATCTCCATGATGTTCCTTTGGGATCGAACTTGATCAATCCAAGGTTAGAGAGCCTGAAGGTATCCGTTCTTGGCTTGCCCAGAATACTCATTTGTGCTTTGACTGCCTCTTCGCAACTCAACGGAGGCCCATTGAGGTTCTGAATGGCAAACGCATCTTCTGTTGCTCTCTTGAGGTTATCACTGATCTCCCTCACGAGATTCCAGGAGAAAGTTCTTGCGACTGGAACAGGCGTGTGATTAGTGGCTCCAAGATACATGATGTTTCCGAGAGAAAGATCGTACTTCTCGAAGTTTTCAGCAGGAATATGCCTTCTATAACTTATTGGTATATTGCCTCTGATGTAATTGTTCTCCCCCAGCTCGGAGAGCCATGGTATGGCCGATATCATCACCACCATATCCATGTATGGTGTGAGAGTCACGGCATGCTGCTTGCACTGCTTGAGTATAAAAGAAAGCTCGTCCTTGGAGAAATAAATCATTCTAAAGGCCAAAGGGGTCTCGATGCTGGAATTGGTCAAGCTCTTCCATATTGTGCAATCAATTGGTGCTGGTAAGTTGTAAGATCTATCAGCAATCAATGGCTTCAGGAGATCTGGAATAAGCTTTCGAAGACGAGACTCCAGGGTTCTCTTCCAAGAGGGCAAGAATTCTATCCATAAGTCCATTGGGGCAGTATTATTCGTGTCTTTTATAAGTTTGTAATCATCTTCAAGAACAAACAAAAGTTCTCCATGGTCAAGGAGAGACTCTTGAGAAAGACTCACAATGGCATCGTAAATGCCTATCCAAAAGTTGGAGCATGACTCACCATCAAAGAGTATATGATCGGTAACCAGCACGAACTCATTATTTCTCAAAGCAACGACTTTCACAAGAGGAAGGTTCAATTGGTTGAAATTGGAGTCGCTCAGCTCAAGTTCTCGCAGGAGTTCATCAGAAAAATCAACATCTCTATATTCAACCACATCTTCAAATTTCACATAGTCATTGATCCTGAACTGCAAGAGGTCATTTTCAGTGTACGCCTGACACGCCAGAAAAGGATGCTCGAGGATAACTCTTCTCAAGGCATGAAACAACAAGTTTTCAGACACCTGTTGGTTGAACTTGCAAGAAACCATGAAATTCTTGTAGAGGCGTAGTTTGGTTCTTTGGTAGATCATGGTCTCCAGTCTACCACCGGCCCGAGTAAACTTGGATTTGACCAATTCCAATTCAGTCATGTTTAATATCTGAAAAAGCCAACTTGAGCCATAAAGAAAACAATTACTAAAAGTACAAAATCAACTGTGTTATAAGGGGACCTTAAGACCCTGTATCTGACAGCATGCGCGTCTATGGAGTTGGGATTCCGTTCCGGATGCCTCTGCATTTCCGCCGTTTTCTTATCGCAAAACTGTGCCGAACGGACCGACTTGGACAGACCAAAAGCAGTGGATTGTTTATTGACATATTTAACTGAAAATCTATGAATCTTGATTATTGAAAACTTCCTAGTTAATATTTACTATGAACATTGACTACGAATGTTGACCATAAATATTGGTCTGGGTCAGAATTTTTCAGTTTGACTAAAGCCGACACATTGATATAGTCCTATATTTAGCTTCGTAGGTCGCGTTACCATTCGAGATCATAACCCATGATACCGTTAGGAAAGAAATCATTGACAGATTGATGTTCATCGTTTTTTCGATCCTTGTCTATTTTTCACGTCGCACGCTTGAACGCATATGCTATCTCGGAACGATCAACAGGTACATCAACATCCGGATAGTATCTGTCAACTATGGCATTCAAACGCGAAAGCGTGCTCGTGAGTTGATTCTGAATAACTCCTGCAACCTTCTCCGCCAAAGCACCCTCGATATCTTCAATGACTGACAAACTGGTTGGACTCTCCATATCATCAGAGTATTTTGCATGTCCCAGCAGCTCGTTGTGAATCTGTTTGACAATACCCTGTACACTCTTGTCAACTCCCTTCGTATCAAACGTTTGGAGAAGTTTCTTAAGCACATCTTTGGCGTAAGCATGCCTTTTGGAAGGATCCACATTCCTCACAGCACCAACGCTGGGATCCGCCTTAGTCAAACCCTCTACTCCTTCGATGAAAGCCAGGAGACGACCAGCACTACCACTTCTGATAACATAGTCCGCATATGCCATGGTCTCCTCATGACACAACTCTTGAAGCTGGGTTTTGATGGGCCCCAGTTTGGAGACGTCCTTGATCTCTTCAAGTAACCAGTTGAAGTTCAGTAGCAGCATGATGTGATGATTCAGAGAATCTCCCTCCAGACTTCCGTCGCCATGGAAGCTGGTCGATATGGTTGTAAGCGCATTGGAAACCAAGCCTCTGGAACCATTTGTCGTGGTTTTAGTCAAATCACCCATTGTTGGGTTTGACATCGCCTTGTCTCCCTTAAGCACAGAAAACAGGTGTCTCCACAGCTCCATGTATGACTTGGTAACATCTTCGCTTATTTGGAAGTCTTCAATGCTGAAGTCCAGCGTTGATAAGCTGGCCTCGACTTGCCTAACAAACTCAGGGTAAACTTTGACAATTCTCAAGACGCCGTAGCTAGAACCGTTGCGACCCTCCAATTTGGAGTCGGAGACAATACCAATTTGCTTATCCACGAATACTGCCCAGGCAGTCACCAGCTTGCTCTTCAGTTGCGTCAGCTTTCTGATCAAGAACTCCTGGTTGGTAGAGTTGTACGTCAAGATCATCCTTTCAATAACAGCCAAGGTTCTTGGGATCTCCACGGGATTCTCTTTTAGAATGGACTTCACCTGTTTTGTCACTGCCTGACTATAGTCGCTCAGCATCTGTGACATACTGCTCATAGACTCAGAAGCCAGGTTCCTATCAGGCTCCATAGAAATGGCTTTAGGTCTGTGAGGATTCAAAAACTGGTCCACTCTCTGATCGACTGGCCTGCTTGCAGCGAATTCATCCAATGTGGTGGGATGCAAAGAGGATAAATGAAACAGCTCAACTAGCATGTCTTGCTGATTGATTAGAGCGGCTGCAAAATGATCCAGAAGCTCGCTCACACCTTCTCCGACGCTAGCAAAATTGACCTCACTAGAATTTGGAGTCTCTGTTGCAGTTTCCTCACTGAATCCCAATCGTTCCATAAGCCTATCTCTCGCATTCAAACCTCCGCGATCATGAGAGCTCTTGTTGCGTCTGATTCTGTACTTTTCCCCATATATGTCCTTAGGATCGCTTTTGAAAGAAATAGATGGCGGAGAAACAACTTGCTTGCTCTTTTCAACGTGGGCTGACAGAGATTCTGCTACAACCGAGTATATCTCCCTTATTTGGTCTTGATAAGACAACATCAACCCACTGTAGTCACTCAAAGATGCAGACCTCAAGAACAGTGTTATGCCCGCAAAAATGAGGAGTTGCGCAAGCTCTCGCGAAATAGCAGTTTCAATTTGCGCAACAGGGATCGAAGAAACATCCAAAGTACCGATACTTCTGTGCATCAAGTACTTGAATTGCAGTTCCACATTTTGGGTAAACGCCTCTGTCGTTTTCTCGTACTTCTCCCTGCGCTCCTGCAATGCCCTCATTGCCTTACCGTCATCGTCATCCTTGAGGGATGCTCCACGCATCGTTTGAAGTGCTGAGTCTAGCTCTATGAGAACATTCTCAACCTTTTTGATTGACGTAACGTCCTGAGGACTGTAGCTTGTGGTAGAAGTAGTCAGTATATCCAAAGAGTGATCACTTATTGACACTGCCTCTAACAGATCTCTGATTTCTTTCCACAGTAGCTTCTTATTAGTCGTTTCAATCTGTAATCCGCGACCTTGTTTCTCTATGTGCTTGATATCTTCCGCAAAAGAAGACAGTTCAATACTGAAAAACGACAAAATTGGCTCCAGGACGTTGCACTCATGAATACCACTGCTTATGAGACTTTCTATAGATGACGCATCCATGGAAAAGTCAACCAAAGATTTGACACTTTGATACTCAGAATCCCTCAATAGCTTTCGCAACTTCGTTTCAATCGTTTGGACAGTATCCGATCTGCTCCAGCCAATCTCCTCGAAAAGCTCTTCAACCATATCTCCGTTGTTAGACTTCTGGTTCAAGGAACGGTCATTCTCGGGAAGAAAACTGAAATCTGTTATCTCATCGACTTCGTCTCCAACTGAGAATAAGTCGCTTGCTGCGTCATCATCATCCAAGTGCTTGCTTGGTTCCAAAGTCTGTCTGACAGGTACTTGCAGATGTTGAACAATGCTCACTTGATCATCCTCTTGCCCATCTTCTCCGGATAGCTCTTCAGCATAGCCATCATAGAAGTCGTCAAGCTCGTTATAACTGTAGCTCTGGTCTTCAGTGGCTTCTTCAGCCCCAGTGATATCTTCGATTTCGTCGTGGGTCCTTTGATGCGCAATGAAGCCCACATCCGATACCGAGAGAGGTCTGTCAGGTCTGTTATTGACATTCTCCTGGATGGATTCTTTGGGGACAGGCTCACTTTCTTGTGCAATGTTTGGCAAAGAAGGCTTCTGGATAGAGCTCTGCCTGGAATGAGTCAGGCGAGGACCGGATGATGTATCGACTACGCCCTGAGCATTCCTTGAAAACACCGGGGTGCTATCATCGACGGAAGTTTCGCTACTTTTTTTGCCTTTCAATCTTTCCAGAGACTTCAGTGATGATTCCCGTCTATGAGCATGAAACTCACGATCTGACATCGGTTTAGAGCGCTTCTCAATAGCTAATGGTTTGACCATGCTCTCATCGGGTATGGCTTCAGGAGCAGAAAAGTTCAAAGGTGCAGTAGAGGCCGCAAACTGTTCCTCATTGCTATAGACTTGAGGAGGTGCCTGTTTGATAGGTGTAACTTCTGGAATTCGTGGCACTTCTGCATTTCTCGAAACCCTCAGAGGAGCAACATCGGGAAGGTCCGCTACATTTTTGGGTGCATCATCCAAGGTCGTCGATATCATATCTACCTTAGACACTCTGCTGACAGTCTTGGTATCAACACCCAAGCTTTCCACGCTGCAGTTGATAAGTTCAGGTACCTTTCCACCAGTGTAATCCATGTAGTGCCAGAGTAACGTTCGGCAAAAGACCTTACGCTCACGAGGACTGTTGGTCTCCCAGTAGTATGGTTTTCCCATTACAGCAAGAAATCCTGTAGGCAAGTGAGGATCAATCTCAATTCTGCTCAGTTCATCAAGATCCCACGTACGACCAATCTGGACGGTCCCATCGGAGTTCTCTCTAGCCTTGTGAAGCCGCAATCTTCCAGAAGGTCTGGCAGCTATAATCAAAAGTCTTGACTTTTTGTACTTGAGAGGGCTATCTGGAGGAGGTCTAGAAGCGGTATTCTTGGCATCTTCGATGATTCTGACGTGACTGATATAGCTTTCCACCAGGTGGTTGTTGTGCGTTTTGCTGAAGCAGCACTTAATGATTTTCTTCTGATCCAGATCATACTGTCTTGCCAGATCCATTGCATGATTTTCTGGTTTGGGTTCACTTCTATTCTGGACTGGAGCCTGGACTGGTCGAGAATGCTCTTGTATCCTTCGATCCTGCGATCCATGTTGCTGAGGAAGGCGCTGGATACGTGGCTCTTTCAGAACACGTTGTCCATGCCCCGAGACCATCTTGTGTGCATTGTGCATAGCTAGACTCAATTGCGAATTTGCAATTGGAGACTCTGTTTTGCTTGATCTTGTCTTTGCATACACAGATCAACAGTATCAGAGGAGATCGTTCTAAGTGTGCAATGGCTTGAGCTACCGGCACTACGCGTAATGGCAGATGAGCCGCACGCCAAATCAGAGTAGCTTTCAAAGCTTTGAATTGTGGAGCAAAAGAAACAAAAAAGAACGACAATTGAATAGAGCTTGGAATATTTTGTCAAATTACGAAGATAAAGTGGACAGGTGGAGCTTGGATTTAAAACTCGGCTTTATAATTAGGAAAAACAACGAAATGAGTAATGAAATGCGAAGCGCTTTTGAAAAAAACGGTAATTTTGTAGCGTGGCTTTGACAATAGATTTGTATCTTGGCCTTGTCATTAACTTTGTCACTCAATTTCCCATTCAACTCGATATCAACAAGTTTGAAGAAACAGCATCAAACCTATCATTCAACAACGTCAAGGCAACCATCAGCAGCTCAGTGAAAACTTCCACGTTTTCAACACGCAGCTTTTCGAGTTTTGCATGGCCCAACCTCCAAACCACTACTTCCGTGGTGGCCGTATATTGAACTGCCCTTTCGGTGATAATTCGTTCTAGGTCACCAAATCCAACCAACGGAAGGACACTAGAAGTCAGAATAAAACCGCTGTTCACGAACTCATATTTGGCAGAGATCAGTCCTGATTCCACAAAGAAAAAGCTTGGAGGATCTTGGTGGTTATTGTAGAATTTCGAACCAGATGCAACCACTTCTTTCTGGAGATAAGGAACAAGTTTCACCCAGAAGCTATCTTCGACCCGAGAAACCGATTGAAGAACAGTAAGAAGTAGGGGGATTGGTGGCTGCATCAATGGCATACCAACAGCAGCCGAGGTGCGTCTTTGATAATAGTTAGAGGCATTCTTGGTTTCATCCTTTAGTGACTTTTTTGCAGCTGAAACCAGCTGAGCTTGTCTGGGAGAACCAAAGGCGACTCCACTATCATCCATAAGTGACATAGTCGATTGACTTCTTTTTCCAACAACTGAGCTTCTGGTCTTCGGACTCACAAAGTCTTTACCAAGGGCAGTTACCATAGACGGTTTGGCCTGAGGAATATAATGGAGTTGTTTGATATCCCGGTATGTTTCCAAGAAGGTATTCTCGCACCATTCCAGAGCCGAATTCAGGTTTGTGAACAACTGAATTCTCTTATTATGCTCGTCAGTTTCCCAAAGACCAGAATCACGAAGAGCTTGCACCATTTCACTTCCCGTCTCAGTAACCGATGAAATTATAAGATAACACTCTTTCTCAATGATAAGATTGCGTATTCTTCTAAATCCTTCGGCCGCCGAGAAATCAACTGACAACACATTGTGCATGTCCAGAATGAGATATCTTATTGGTTCTTTTGAGAAGATCTGATCCTCGAACCTATATCTGATTTTTCTCTCCAAACCACCAATAGACCCAAAGAAAAGGGAACCTTGCAGCTTCATTATGTATATCTGATTTCCCACCGTCTTTAGAAACTCTTGCTGTTTAGGGTGTCTAACAACAACCGATCTTGCGTAAGCACCAGTGAATATTCCTGATACAACTGGACTGGTTGCTGCTTGCACAACGAAAGACACACAAGCCAGTAAGATTCCCGCCAAAATACCGTACACAAAATCCCAGGCACCCATTACAACGACAATAATGATGATGGTGAGGTATTCAAACCCTCTCAAGCGACCATATGTGTCAAACAGAGCTTCTCTCAACAACTCGTAGCCCAGCAAATAGATCAGAGCTCCAACCACACAAACAGGAATGAAACCAATGATCCCAGGACCGACCATCATAACTGCAGCAGTACCAATGGCCAGCATTACACCAGACAATCTTGAATCCGCACCTGCTCTAATGAACAACACACTGTTGGTGTAGACCAGGTAGTTCTGGATGGACCCAATTAGGCCTGAGAGAGTATTTGAGATTCCGTGAGCGAGAAGTTCTCTATCCACATCAAACTCATCCATTCCTACTGTAACTGCCAAGGCAGGAACATTGATGGGAACATGCAAAATCCCAAAAAACGTCAAGGCCAGCATTGTGGGAACCTGACGTACTACTACGAACCAATCAACTGCCTTGAAGTCATACAGTTCGTAGAAAGAGTACCATGGCTCGTTGGATGCAGGAGCATCAAACACCCAGCCATATTCCCTTGCCATTTTCAGATCCCATTGCGGTGCAACCAGGATAATCGCATGAAACAACAGAAACATCATGATGAAGTAAGCAGGAACAATAAGGGCATTTTTATTGTAATGCTGTATCACAACAAGTATACCAGCCATGAACAAGGGTATCACCCATTGCATAAACGCCAAAGGTTCCAGCAAGAACCTCAATGTGGGTAAGTTGTATTCAAGTCCGCCTTCCAGTCTGGAGGAAACCTCAATCGCAGTCACGACCAGAAAGTATCCCACACCTCCAATACATCCTACCAGTATGTGTCTGGGGAAGAAACCAACCAGAGAACCCAGTTTGAACTTTCCAAGAAGACCAAACACAATACCAGTAACGATAGACGAAAGGGCATACGTGAATACTACAGTACTCACAATGGCAGCAGCATTGTCTGGTACTTCCCCATCTCCAATTCTCATATCTGTGAGAATGCTCAGGGCCATGGAATGAAAGAAGGGAGTAACCTCAATCATCTCTGATCCAATTCCAGACTTGAAAGCAGATCCTCCAAGAGAATACACCAATTGAGACACCACACACGAAACATAAAACATGGACAAGCCAACTGGACCCAGCTTGCCGAACGTGGCCTCGCTAATAGGAAACATGATCATACCATATGAAAGTCCATCCAAGATGTTGAGAAGCACTCCCAAAAATACTGCTGGCATATATCCAACTGGTCTTATTACCAACTCCTGGAAGGCATCGTTGGAGTCTTTGGGCAATAGGTTCATCAGCGTCTGGATACCTGAGCTGAGCCTGGTCTGCTGAGACTCGAAATCGTATTGTTCTCTCGAGGCAGTGGGTGTGAGGGCCTCTTCAGCTTCCGCAGCAGTGGTGTACGATCTGAATGGGTCATGAACCGAACTGAGAGGAGTTGTCTCTTTGGGCGTGCCTGCTTGCTCCCACGAGGGAACCGACGCACCACCGTAACTGGGACCATCATCCAGCATCTCTGATAATCGCGAAGCCTTCGCATTGGATTTCGTCGATTGTTTATCAAATGAAAAGTCGTATGACTTGTCGATATCGGATCCGACTGGCTCGTCGACTTCTTCCTCACTAACCCTTTCATCGAAGTCAGGGACTCCAACACTGGCTAGGTCTATCGTCTTTTCCTGAATGGATACTCCCGAATGGACGGTGGGAGTTCCTTTGGCAGAATTCAAAGGAGTAAATGCTGAATTTTGTTTGAAACTTCCAATAACATATCCTCTTCCTCCTTGCTGATCAAACGAGAATGAGTTGTCGTGGAGCTGTCCTGCTGCCTTGGAGAACGAGGACGCTATCACGTTCGACACAGACTTTCTCCTCTTGTCAATGGCCTTCGGTAGCGAGCTATTAAAGGAAGCCATACCTCTGCAGGACCAAAAAAATTGGTTTTTATAGCTGTAATGGTATTGGAATGCAAATCGCAACTGGGAGGTTTTGTTGTAGAGATGTGATGAGGTGCTCGCCCTGGGGTTAACAACGGAAGTCTGTGTGGAGTCCAAAATACTGAAATGGGTCAAAAATGGGTCAAAAATGGGATAAAATAGGACTATACTGAAATCCAAAAGGTTATACGTGAATCTCGAATAAAATAGAGTTGAAAAATCTAAACTAAACCGTTATAGTAATATTAATGAAAGAATAGTCTAATTTCAACACTGTAGACGCGTGCATGCATTGCTAGTAGCCGTGCCGTTTAGAACGGTTGATATTTGAGGAACTATAGTGTGAGGTTTCTGGATATGGCAAATCGTTAAAAAGTCCAATACTCTTCAGTATTGTCATTCGCCTCATCTGACACATCAGGTATTTCTTTCATGTTTGGCGACATTTTATATGTCACTTACACCATATCTCCTCTAGATAGTTTGGATATATGCAGTAATGTGCACATCTTTCATTTGGCATCTATACATCTTCTAGGTAATATCTGCCATAACTTGCATATAGCATTAAGCTATATCTCACGTCTGAAATCAATTTTTGTCACGACATTATTCAAAGTTCATCCTTGACCTCTGATTCCTCCGAATCCTTGACCTCACCACAGTCAACAATCTTAATTGGGACCTTTGGAACGTCTCTGAATCCAGTTGGAGAGTTCTCAATCTTTCTGACGACATCCAGACCCTCAAGCACCTCGCCAAAGACAACGTGCTTTCCGTTGAGCCACGAGGTGGCCACAGTGGTGATGAAAAACTGGGATCCGTTGGTATCTTTGCCGGCATTGGCCATGGAAAGCAGACCTGGTCTGTCGTGTTTCAACTGGAAGTTCTCGTCAGCAAATTTTGCTCCGTAGATGGATTGTCCACCGGTTCCGTCACCTTTGGTGAAATCACCACCTTGAATCATAAAGTTCTTGATGACTCTGTGGAAGGCTGAACCCTTGAATCCCAATTTAGGATCCTCAGAGATACTCAGTTGGTAAAAGTTTTCAGCGGTTTTTGGAACAACAGAGCCGAAAAGACCAATCACGATTCTTCCCAATGACTCGTCACCGGCAACAACGTCAAAGTACACCTTGTGGGTGACTTCGGGGAGTTCCTGTAGATCTCCAGCAGCGTAAACCTGGTTCATGAAAAAGAACGCAGCTGCAAAAACAGCCAAAATTGCGGAAATGATCTTCATCATGGAAGGTGAAAAGTGGCAATAATGGTATAAAGACTTACTGAAAAGATAGGAAGACAGCTGAAGGTGTAACTGGCACACCTGGCCAGCAAAGGGGTTGGTGATGGAGCCCGGGCCTGCACAGCCTTGAAATCGATTCGTTGCTCCTTTCCACAAATTGATAACAACCCAAAATAAAGACCAAGAGATAGACTGTAGACTAGCTTGGGATGATATAGATGCAGTCTATGGACTGAAGAGGATAGTTAAACCACGGACATATTTCACCAAATGTTTCCCTGTGAATAACATGCCTTTGTCTACAAGACTACCTACTCTCTGATCCATTATTCAAATCGTATATTGACTAATGTACACACCCAATGTTGAGCCACCTTAAAACTTTAGCACATGAAACAACAAAAAACCCGTTAACTAAAATAAACAAATACACGTCTCTGACTTAGGAGGAGGCAGAAGAAGTGTACTTGGTAACAGCACGAGTACCTTCGGAAACGGCGTGCTTAGCCAATTCACCTGGCAAGATCAAACGAACAGCAGTCTGGATCTCTCTGGCAGAGATGGTGGACTTCTTGTTGTAGGCAGCCAACTTGGAGGCCTCAGAGGCGATTCTCTCAAAGATGTCGTTCACGAAAGAGTTCATGATGGACATAGCCTTCTGGGAGATACCAGTGTCTGGGTGAGTCTGCTTCAACACCTTGTAGATGTAAGAAGAGTAGGTCTCCTTTCTGGTCTTTGTTCTCTTCTTGGCGTCCGTAGAAGCGGCGGTCTTCTTACCGGCAGCTGGCTTCTTCTCAGCAGGGGCCTTGGAGGCGGGTTTCTTCTCAGCTTTTGGTGCCATTTTGTCTTTGAGTATTGATTGATTGAAAGAAGTGATTAAAATTCTTAGTCTAAGAAGAAAAAGAAGGAAATTCACAAGTATGTTGCTCCTAGAAAGGGGGCAAAACACAGATATATATATTCCCCAAAACTAAACACACCTTCACTGCATGTTTATTGAGTACTGAAAATTACCGTGGGAAATGTAGATCCTAGCACGGCCATCGCATGGATGAGCTACATGGCCATACTTAAGCTGCTCGTCTTTTTATTCAAAAATCCATCGCATTTTGCACTATTTCGCATCTTATCTACCGTGCTCAAATATATACACCAGTCCTGTATATCTCAGAACGATCCCTAAATTTAATTCTCCACTCTCATTGGCTAAAAAACTCGCAATCTAGCAGCTTTTTGCCACCAGAATCACAATTAAATTCAGCAGCGACCTAATATATAAACCACCAATATTCCCCCCTCTTTGCGTGTGCAGTTTCCTTTTTTTTCTCCACGGTTATACAACTAATAATCTCAAACACATAATTATACACAA